>NW_019396466.1:125962-130476 GCF_000591075.1 Eurytemora carolleeae | reverse complement strand
GGGGGGGGGGGGGGAGGATACAATATATAAACATTTAATAAGTTTTCACAGATAATCTTACTAGTTTCTATATATTTTATGCATATCAGCTGGAGTACTTGACGTTGCCCAGGTTTTAAAAACACTTTGACCAGCGAAAGCAAAGAGCTAAAAGCTTTATTATAAAGATTTAAACCCAAAACAAGGCCTGCTTGATTTGTTAAAAGATAGAAGTTATCAAATATTACTAAAAAAAAGAATTTATGCATGTTGCAGTTCTGACCCAACCTCTAGTATTTACTTTATAAGAAATTTATAGGATCCATCATGGTTCAGGTAGATTTAAAATTTTGTGATGGTGATGGACCAAACCTCTGTAGAGTAAAAAAGTAGATGTTAGTTCCACATTTATTGAAAATATATTTCGGTCTGGGCTGACCCTCGTCAGTTCTAACGATATAATAACCATCAAAATCGATAAAAAAATAAAAAATGTAAAAAATCACAAGAAGATAAACAAACAAAAAAGATTATTCAAAATAAAAATTTGGGCTGTCAAGTGGACATAAGGGAAACGAACTCAGATTATGTGATGTTAAAGAGATAATTTGAAAAAAAATGTTTTAAGACGATTATTATTCCTTGAGATTGTTTTTTCACAAAGATTAAAAACAAACTGTGTAGATGTGGACGTATAGAGTGGGGGTGGGGGTCGATCTAATTAACGAACTTTTGCGGAAGTAGGGGGGAGGGGGAGGGGGGGGGAACGGCTTGTTTAAGGAAGGGTATATAAACCTTTTAAAGAATTGGACATAAAAAACTCGAAAGATGACATCTTTAAACCATTAGCAAGAAAAATGACTAATTGCATTCCTAATATTATCAAAAATCAACTAATGACTAATTCTACGTTTACTAGCACTTTAAGATGATAATTGGAATACAAATCAAAGAATCATGATGATAGAATAAGAATAAGGATGGGAATAAGAATAAGAATCATGATGAAAGGATAGGAATGAGAATGGGAATAAGAATAAGAATAATGATGACAGAATACGGATAAAGATGGGAATGGGAATGGAAATAAGAATCATGATGATCATGATAAGAATGGGAATTGGAATAAGATTTGAATCATGATGATAGGAAAAGAATAAAAATGGAAATAAGAATAAGATTAAGAATCATAATGATAGGATAAGAACAAGGATGGGAATAAGAATAAGAATCATGTTGATAGGATAAGAATAAGGTAGGGAATTAGAATACGAATTATGATGACAGAAATAAGATTATGAATCATGATGATAGGATAAGAATGAAAACGGGTATAAGAATGAGGATGGGAATAAAAATAAGAATCATGCTGATAGGATAAGAATAAGAATAATAATAAGAATCATGTTGATAGGATAATGGGAATAAGAATACGAATAATGACAGGATAATAATTAGAATAAGCATAAGAATAAGAATCATGATGCTAGGATAAGAATGAGAATGGGAATAAGATTAAGAATCAGGATGATAGGATAAGAATGAGGATGGGAATAAGATTAAGAATCAGGATGATAGAATAAGAATGAGGATGGGAATAAGATTAAGAATCAGGATGATAGGATGAGAATGGGGATGGGTCGGCCTAGAGTTGGTCTAGAGGGTAAAAGGGTAGATTACAGATTACATGCCTAAACTGTTTGATAATATTTACGATTATAGTCAGATTCTTTTACATAACCCCCTCCCCTCCTCCGATACCCATCCCACAAGTCCCCCCTCCCTTCTCTGCCTTCAGTATATTTAAGGTGGTCCTCGTATATTAACCCGAACATAAAATAAACAAAACTAAGCACCGCAGCAGACCATATACACAGACATGCTGTAATTAAGGAACACTTCTTAAAATAAAACAATTATTCGAATTTGAAGAAAATCTTGTTTTATCCAGCACCAACATTGCCTGCAACTCCTCCAACTCCTCCAGCTCCTCCAGCTCCTCCAGCTCCTCCAGCTCCTCCAACTCCTCCAGCTCCTCCAACTCCTCCAGCTCCTCCAGCTCCTCCAGCTCCTCCAGCTCATCCAGCTCCACCAGCTCCTCCAGCTACCCTGTATGAGCTTGAATACTGGTCAGTGTATTATATGCTGTATATACACGCAATATTCGTATTAACATACTAAACAAGCCTGGCTAAATAACCTGGATCAGATTCAGTATAAAACATGCTAAAACCACCTCCTCCAGCGTTTAGATAACAGTTTATAACTAGGCAAATCTTTACAAAAAGCAGATTTATAAAAAAAGAACCCAATGAATTTTAGTAGCATTGGTAGTGTGGGAATGATGTATTTTGGGTACATTTATTTCTCAAAAGGAATTTTTTCGTTGTCAAAATTCTTCTTTTCGATTCTCTAAATAGATACATATAAGCTAATAAAAGAGAATTTGAGTGTTTATTGACATTCCTATCATACCAATTCTTTGAATACCGTGTTGTTTGTAACCAAATCTAAAATGTATTTAAATTTTAAAATGCACATATTCTAAACTAGTTTTAAGTAAACTATCTAAAATGTACAAACATCGAATTTGTTGACCCCAGGGAAGGACTGGTTGAAATTGAACAATTTTTCTCTGAAAAAAAGTTTCGACATTGAAAATGCTCTTTAATTTGAATAGAAAAACCCAGGAAAATTTGATTTTTAAAGAAAAAATTTGCTGAATATTTCATTAAAATGTTGCATTTTTTTATTAATACAGTCGGTGGAAGGTTGAACCAACCCAGATTGGAAATAAAAAGATAGAGAACACTTTTCAGTAAATATTTTTCGACATTTCTATGTCCTTATCAGACCTTAAAGGTGAGGGGGTCACACAGGTCAATTCACTCTATGTGTACAAATTCCATCTAAATTTCATTAAACACGTATATACTCAATGTCTGCAAGAAGATCTTGGAACTCTATATACATTCTTACTCTCTGTGACCAGAATTATCTGATCGTATTAAATGTTAAGGTGCGACTAAACCCTGTATCCTAGCTAACTTTTGGAACAGGAGATATTATTAGATATTATTAGATATTATTAGATATTATTAGATATTATTAGCGGCATGATTTTTATATTTACCTCCATTTCAGGCATGCAACATCTTAAACCTAAATTTAACTAAAAATGTGAGAAAAAAACTAGTTAAAAGAATTCCTGAAGAAAACCTAAAATATTCAGATAGTCTAAACCTTGTGACACTTTGGAACAACTACCTAGCTCATGAAGTCCTTCACCTCAAAAATGAAAAATAAATTCTAATTATAATTTGCCCCTTCTTCTCCGACATTAAAATACTTATTGTGCTCGACACCCTGGTCTGTCCAATCCGCAGTGCTCGGCTCACAAATTATCATGAGCTATGTAATACTGCATTAACAATATCTTACTGATGATCACATGGCAACCGCCCTGGTTGATCCATTTAGCCAGTTCTGGCCGCAGCGCTCTGCCCTGAACTAGTTTTTTTTAAATGGTCACAAAGTCGAACCAGTACATTTGTCCTTTTTCCTTTGTCTAGTGCACACTTTTTTGCTGGGGTGAAGGGGTGTCGTTGTTCCACAAATTCTTTTCGAAGATTAAGTCAATTTTTTCATATTTTTTCAAGAAAGGAAATGAGTCTTTGCCCCAAACTCAAAGTTTCTAATCCCTATATCTTTGAAATTTGATGGTGTAAACCTTTGATATTTCAAACTTAGATTATTTCATAGTTTGAAATATCTAAGAAATGCGATATTGGATTGCAAAGATGTTTAGATTATAAAATCAGAGTTTGTGGCAAAGACTCAATTTCTTTGATTAGCAAAACGTTTTTCTAAAAGTTCATTATTTTATTCATCTACGCGCAGTTCTGTGATTTAAAAATAGCTGTATTCATAGTTCATCCCCCCCCCCTCTACCCTAATAAATCTGGTGTGTCTCTAAAGATGCCTGCTCCTCCTAATGTTAATATACTAAATATAGATTAAGATTGTTTAGATATTCTACCAATTACACAAAATTAGAAACGCCTCAGGACTGATTAGTCACTAGTTCAAGCTACAGATACAGGGTATTCAAAAAACACGTTGAAAATTTTAAACTTTTAAAATTATTTTTGATAAATTATTAGATCGTGCACTTGCATCAAATGCTTAATTCCACGAAAACATACAATATATGCAGAATCATATGGTATATGAATTATCATGTTTCATTTACAAATTATAATTTTATTTTATAACTAGAAAATTTAATCTAATATATATAGTAGATATATTTTTACACATTATATATATTATTATATATTATATGTATCATTATATATTATATAGAATTATATATCTATACATTCAAATGAGGAAAATAAAAATTAATAGTTAGACGTTTAATTATATGTTCAGAGGGTGGGATGTCAGGATTAGGAGATGGGAGGATGGGGGAGAGAGATGGGAGGATAAGGGAGAGAGATGGGAGGATGGGAGAGAGAGATGGGAGGATGGGG
>NW_019396466.1:51383-125853 GCF_000591075.1 Eurytemora carolleeae | reverse complement strand
AGGATAGGGGAGAGAGATGGGAGGATAGGGGAGAGTGATGGTAGGCCGATAGGGGATAGAGATGGAAGCATAGGGGATAGAGATGGAAGGATAGGGGAGAGAGATGGAAGGATAGGGGAGAGTGATGGAAGGATAGGGGAGAGAGATGGTAGAATAGGGGATAGAGATGGAAGGATAGGGGAGATTCATTTACTTCATTCTTATCAATAAATCGTCTTAAAAATGTTTTTCAATAAAAAGAAGATAAGCTCAAAGCTGCATAATATATTTATAAATTAGAAGTTTTTTAACATTAGAATTAAGCAGAACTGTATATATCTGAATATCCTCTGGGTTTTTATATCTATTATTAGACTATAATACTTTTTTACAGGTTTCAAGATTCTACTGAGATCCTAAATAAAATGTAAATTAATCCTTCAGCGCTGAAATAATTTCCACCGGTTAATCTTTAAACTATCTCTAGTTCAGCATTTTAATAGGTTTTAAATCTTTAGGGTTCTGTGTTTTTTCTACACTAAGAGAGATATAATATTTAAAATAAACACAGTATACTATACAGTTAAAGTTATACTAAGCAGACTAGCACGTAATAATAGGCGTAAAGTGTCAAAGGGAACTGCAATCACTCACCACATACTTTCCAATCCTTATCTTTGCAACTTGATGGTGCAAACCTTTGACTAATTAATCTACGACAACTGGTTACAAATATTTAAGAAATAGAAAAGTAATCAAAGGTCGTTAATCTTGAACGCTTGATCTTGATATTTGATTGGGGCACTTTTAAATTTGAGAATTACCGCTCGATTCCGCAATTAAAGTTATCCCTACGGGGTTTGCCATCTACGGGATAACATTAATCCGTAGGTCTGCACAAGATGTAGATCAATGTTTGATCCCGATATCAACAACAAAACTACTTCAGCCTGGGGTTTCCAGCGAAAAGAATAAATCGTTTCGCCAAAATAAAAAAAATTCACGTAAAATTTCGCATTTTTTGCATTTCGTGCGCTCGAGAAAAATGCATAAATTTTCGCTTATTTCTCTAAATTTTGCCTTAATCTGTTTCGCGAAAAAATGCTAATTTTTCGCGAGAAAATAAATGCAAAAATTTTGCGAAAAAAAAACAAAAGAAATACGGAAGAGAAATTGTTAATTATGATTTCATAAAAGTTCTTATGCTAAGCTTACAGAGCAACATTCTTTCGCTTAATTCATTTTCGCGAAAAAGTTAACGAAATACGAACGAAAATTTTCGCATTTTTTTCGCGAAAGTTTTCGTTCGCTGGAAACCCGACTTCAAACGTTTTCAGATAAAGTTTAATCACGTTCACGTAAAAAAACCTAATGTTGTTTAACATTAAATATTTTCTTTTTCAAAATTATAGAAGAATACACTAATACAACAGAGCTTGGGTTCAATATTTGATTCCTGAGGCGAGTATTGAATGTGTATTGGAACTAAATAAGCTTGTATACAAAATCCTCAAATATAATATTAAGTCTGAACTCAAAACAACATTTGTATAATAAATACGAATTGGATATTTTGAAAACAATACAAGAATGGAAATATAGAGTTATGATTTTAGAAAATAAAACAAAATCGAGCTAGTTTGTTAAATACTAGTTAAACACGGTAAAATGCTGAACTGAAAGAAAGTATTCAAAAACATGACATTTGGGGAACTAAAGCACACTCCTCATGCCGCTTTAGTAATTGTAAATTGGCGGTACAGTCCAAAGTAGGACTGCAAAGGTTGGCCCAGCTCGGATATTCAAATGTACACCGCTGGGGCTTGAAAGTTTGTTTTTATTAATGACACTTTTCAATAAATACTTAAAATAATATTGTTAAAACTATATTATTTAAATTCCCGTAGAATTTCAGATGAGTAAATAAAATAAAAAATATACACAAAAATTTATTTTTAATTAAAACTACAAGCTTCATACAACTTTAATCGTAATCAATTGAAAAAAACCGATGCAGTTTATTAAAATTAAAATGAATGGTTTAAATCTAAATTTTTTGAGAGTTTGATCATTTTGAAGTTTTGAGTTGTACGTTTATAATTTCTGGAGGTTTGTACAACTTTATAAACAAATACTGTACAAGCATTGATTTAACATTGATTTAAGCTTTATGTATATATACATAGTACACGAACACAGTTTTCACTAAGCAGTTTGCAAGGGTGAGAACTAATAAATATTTATATTGGCTGCCACTTCTTACAGGATGTGATGAACAAAAATCTATATTATTTTGTGTAAACTGTACAGACTAAAGAGAAAACTGTACACTGTAAACTGTACAGATTACAATCTTAACTATACAAAGTACACTGTAAACTGCACGAAGTACACTGCAACCAGTACAGAGTACACTGTTAACGTGTACAGTGTACATAGTATACATTGTTAACTGTAAAAAGTAAACTTTAAACAGTACAGTGTACAGAGTACATTAGAAACTGAACAGTGTACAGAGTTCACTGTTAACTGTAACAAAGTATGCTGAACAAGTTTGCATTATTGGAACGGGTAGAATGGGGGCTTTATTTAGTCAAATTAAGGATGGAAGTGGAAGGGAAGTGAGGGATGGGGATATAAGTGAAAGAAGATTAGGAAGAGGAGAGGAAGTAAGAGATGGGGATATAAGTGGAAGTAGATTAGGACGAGGAGAGGAAGTAAGAGATGGGGATATAAGTGGAAGTAGATTAGGAAAGAGATGGGGATATAAGTGGAAGTAGATTAGGACGAGGAGAGGAAGTAAGAGATGGGGATATAAGTGGAAGTAGATTAGGACGAGGAGAGGAAGGAGAAAAGGATAACCATAGCAGAGTAAGAAGGTTAGGATCTAGCATTCAAGGAGTATTGAAGGAATATTGAAGGAATATTGAAGGAGTATTATAGGAGTATTGAAGGAATATTGAAGGAATATTGAAGGAGTATTGAAGGAGTATTGAAGGAATATTGAAGGAATATTGAAGGAGTATTGAAAGAGTGTATGGAGTGTACAAGTATATAAGGGAAAGGATAATGTATTTGTACACTATATTAAATCACAGCCGCGAATACATCATAAACCATCGAGAAATCTACAATGCCGAATTCTTAAGAATTCTTACTTGACAAAAAGAGCATTTTTGATTTGAGAAACATAGGTCTAGTTGATGTATGTATAATATGTTGAAAAGAACAGATCTGACATGAATACTAAAGGAAGGTTGAGGTCGGAAGACAAAGTTGAAGGTTTGATTAATAAACCATAACCTCGCAGAGAACAACTGTGAAATGTTTCTTCCAACGGTTTGGAACTCCTGATGCTTTAACATAGATAAACCTTCCTTCCACAGGTTCTGGACAATCAAAATGTAATCTAGGATTAAACAGAGCTGTGTTCATCCTTGAAATCACTCCACACTTAGGTTCATTTACTAGACCTGGAGAATCCAGTTTAGGTTTATCCGATACATATACACTTAGTTTATCCAGGTTGTGTACATAATCAGTGTACGGAGTAATCTTATCCTGTCCTGTACCCTGCCAGGTTAATATCAGGACTCCGTTCACAGAGATCTTCTTTCCTAGATCCACCATCCATACTGGTTTATCTGTATAGTAGTTATCCAGGATAGCACAGTTAGGAAGATTGGTATTCTCCTTACCATCTACAGCTAAACTACTATGCCCGTATTTCCATTGCTTCCAGGAGTGACGTTTATCATTGGTCCAGGTGTGTCCCAGGTAAGCTTTATTCGGAACTAAATATAAAAATTATATATATATATAAAGATGTTTAGGTTTACACAATGACTAATAAAGTTGATTGTTATTTAAACCCCATTAAATCTTCATATTTGTTAAATTGAAAACCAGGCTTCTCAGCTAAAACTGAAACTTTGCTAAGTGTTTAAATGGGACTAAAATACTTTTTAAATTATTTTAAACACCCTGTAGTGTATTATATAATATTATTACAAATGTTTATAAACATAAAGGAGTACATCGATATAAAGATCTACATAATTGGCGGGAATAACTATCTAAATCTATTGTACTGTATGATTTGTGTAAGTAAAGTAGTATTCCTGTAAATCTGTGGAAGTGAATTTATTAAGGAATGATATAGTGGACTATATGAATCCAAATCAGAACTATTTGGCAGAGGTTGAATATATCGGGGCTAAAGAAACAATAAAATTAATTAATTGCAAATTAAAAACTATAAATGTCTCGCATCCTAAAATAGAGATGTTCCGACCAGTGTATAAGGGGTTAGAGGTGGGATTAATGTATATGTGAGAGAAGGGGAGGTTTAAAGAATGGGAGAATAATGAAGGAATTTTGGTATCCTACTATCTTACTATTCTACTATCCTATATCCTACTGTCCCACTGTCCTACTATCCTACTATCCTACCATTCATACTATCCTACTATCCTACTATCCTACTATTCTACTATTCTATATCCTACTGTCCTACTATCCTACTATCCTACCATCCTACTATCCTACTATCCTACTATCCTACTATCCTACTATCCTATTATCCTACTAATCTACTATCCTACTATCCTACTATACTACTATACTACTATCCTGCTATCCTAGTATCCTACTATCCTAGTATCCTACTATTCTACTATTCTACTATCCTACTATATTGACAGATATAGATTGAAGGGTGTAAAATGCAGAGAATAAACACTGCGGGAGATTTCTTGTTTAAAATAGTGTATTTTGCATTGCTGGTTATAGTATGCACAATATAAATGTAACACCTCTCTCTATTTTGTTACCAAGTCTTTATCACCTTTACCACTTTGAGAACTTAAATACCAGTCCTAGGACTGTGCTGGGTTGAGTATGGAGAAAATCTAATGCAGTTAATACAACTTTAAAACTTTCTCACCAGACAAAGATTTGAGAAGGATTGAGATAGAATTGGTGTCGTTTACTGGTTTAAAAATCCTTGCTGTAGAGAACTATAAATATCATAAAATTCTGTACAGTCGTCTCCAAAAACTTGTCTATTGATTTATCTGTAAAAACCCAAAATATAAAAAACCTACCACAAGCAGATCTAGAGTTTACACTGAGGAACCCAGGACCACATTCTCCAGTGTGAGGACAACCTAGAACTCCAACCCTCAACCCTATCCGTCTTCTCCAGGTTAAAGGATGAATACGGACATATCTAGTTACCATGGGAACATTGAGATAGTGTCTTCTCTCCGTCTTTATATCCATATTTCCACCAAAAATCTAGAAACAAAAATTTTAGGTCTAATACATTATAAAAAAAAACTTATATTACGGGAATTCAAATATATACAAAAATTGAGGACATTTTATTAACAGTAAAACCAATAAAAAGAAACATTATCAAAGTAAAAAAATACGAATATTTGAATCCCCGTGTTTAAATGATCATGCTTACATGTCCCTTTGTACTGTTCTCTACCTTAGCCTCTAGATGGTTTGCATCCTTGTAGTAGAACCAGATATTAGTATCATTAGAGTAGGACAAGGAGTAGGAGGTTACCCAGTTCTTCTTATCTCCTCGTCCTCTACTCATTATACCAGTAACCAGGGTGGGAGGTCCTAGATCCAACTGTAACCATTGATGCTCTAAATATTAGAAAATTTAGAAAAACGGAAATCTGAATTCAATTTTAATCTAATTATTATCATTGCTAACTTATCTTAATACGAAGCATGAACAAAGAAATTGAGTCTTTGCCACAAACTTTGATTTTCCAATCCATTTTTACAAACCAATATTTTGGACTTTAGATATTTTAAACTATGAGTTATTTTAAGTCAAATAATCTAAGTTTTAAATATCAAAGATTTATACCATCAGGTTGCAAAGATTCAGGGATTAGAAAACTTGAGTTTTTGTCACAATGACTCAATTTTTTTAAAAGAATTGCAGAAAGTTTTTTTATCAGTTGTTTAAATGTCAAGTACATTTTCAAGTAAAGTACTTAATTTAAATAGATTCACTTTGACATTTTATTAGTATATTTTTTTTGTTTATAGAGCTATTTATAGCATTAAAAATAGCAATGATCATATTTTTGCGCCCCTGAACAAACAGAACGCCGCGCTGTAGGGTATATGTTCATATGCTTAAAATTAATATGTATAATTGATTTTATGTAAAATATGTACATTGTAACATTGAGAGAAATTCGTCTTATGAAAATTGTTCTAAGAGATTCTTTATTACAAACTTTAAAACAATAGAAATAATTGGTTTAGTGAGTAGATATTAACTCAATTTTCTAGATTCATTGAGAACACATGATTCAACAGCTTTTTATTAAGATACAAGGTAAAAAAAGAAACAAAAATCTATTATTTGAAGCTGTTTATCTTGAATTGTTCCTAATATCTCTAAATAAGGATTCAAGTTTGTCATTGTCAGCCCAATAGTATCATACATTGCATTCTGACAAATTCAAATTAATCAAACTCTAAAGATTGACATTTGGTGTTCTATGCACAAGCTGCACTGCTGTATCAAACAACTCAACTGTTCTATAGATCTATCTATATAAATCAGAGAGATCTCGTCAAATTCGAACAAAAAAAACTTTATTGTTACCAAAATTCTTCACAAAATATGTCATGTATACTTTGCATTGATTCGGATATAAGCTTGAACTTTAAATACGTCTATTATGTCAATTCTGTGGGGTCAAAACATTGTAGTTAAATATTTGATCTCTCTGTATTGTGTGAATGTGAAAATACATGCATCGATCAATACAAGATATAAAGTATAATAGTAATATATAAATATAATATATATTTATACATAGATTTATATAGATCTGTAGAACAGGTTTCCTTGTCACTGGAACTTATCTTAACACATCTTAAAACCTTATTAACAACTTTAATTAAAATATTCTACACACTCCCCCCACTAGACACTACACACTAGACAAGATTAATTGTCAGGGTAAATGTATATTTAAATTTTAAATCTTGCAACAGAAACAATAGAGGATATTGTCAGAGCTATTTTCAGTACTGGGAAAACGACAATATCTTCCTCATTATTAATCCGATAAAGATTTGAAGGGTACCCTTGTGAATCGATGTCCCTCTTTGAATTGAGGGTCATTAGAAAAAAAATAACAGTCCCTTTAATGAACTAAGCACTATTTACTTTATTAACGTTTTAGTAAATACTCACCATTAGTTCTCCTAGGGCACCAGCCCCCTGCACTATAAATATGACCGTCAGCAGGAGTACAAGTATCCTTAGACTTTTTCCTTCTCCCAGTACTACTACTCTCTAGCTGGGTACTCGGTAGCTCGGAGATTAAACTATTACACTCCTGGCAGCCCAGCACTTCCATCCTGAGGGAGGGATGGTTGTGCCAAGCTTCTATATGTATCCTGATAAACCTGGCTCGGACAGTGTGCTCCAGGTAGGATACTTTAATAGTGTGTGTATCCTGGTTACCCCGGTACACCTGAATATAGGAATATATAGAATACAATAAATTATCTACAAAATATTTAAAAATATTATTAGAAATATCAAGAAGACTATGCTTTTATATTTTTAAACCGCTTATTAACCATGTTTACTAACTAATAAGGTAATCCCAATTTTTTAAAATTTCTAACAAAAATCTGGAATACATAAAGAAGTGCAGGAAAAGAAGAATCTATGAGCTGTATAATGAAGAAGAATATACAGAACTGTAAGATAAAGAAGAATCTACAGAACTGTAAGATAAAGAAGAATCTATAGAACTGTAGGATAAAGAAGCAGATATGGAACTGTAAGATAAAGAATAATCTACAGAACTGTAAGATAAAGAAGCATATATAGAACTGTAAGATAAAGAAGAATCTACAGAACTGTAAGATAAAGAAGCATATATGGAACTGTAAGATAAAGAAGCTTATATAGAACTGTAAGATAAAGAAGAATCTATAGAACTGTAAGATAAAGAAGAATCTATAGAACTGTAAGATAAAGAAGAATCTACAGAACTGTAAGATAAAGAAGAATCTATAGAACTGTAAGATAAAGAAGCATATATAGAACTGTAAGATAAAGAAGAATCTATAGAATTGTAAGATAAAGAAAAATGTATAGAACTGTAAGATAAAGAAGAATCTATAGAACTGTAAGATAAAGAAGCATATATAGAACTGTAAGATAAAGAAGCAAATATAGAACTGTAAGATAAAGAAGCATTTATAGAACTGTCATATATAGAGGCATACATAGAACTGTAAGATAAAGTAGCATATATAGAACTGTAAGATGAAGAAGCATACATATAGGACTGTAAGATAAAGTAGTTTATATAGAACTGTAAAAAAAGAATACATAGAACTGTAAGATAAAAAAGCATATATAAAACTGTAAGAAAAGAAGAATACATAGAACTGTAAGATAAAGAAGAATATATAAAAATTGTAAGATAAAGAATAATATATAGAACTGTAAGAAAAAGAAGAATATAAAGAACTGTAAGATAGAGAAGAATTCATAAAACATGTAAGATAAAGAAGAATATATGGAACAGTAAGATAAAGAAGAATATATGGAGCAGTAAGATAAAGAATATTATGTAAAACTGTAAGAAAAAGAAGAATATAAAGAACTGTAAGATAAAGAAGAATGTTTAGAACTGGAAGATAAAGAAGAATTTATAGAACTGTAAGATAAAGAAGCATATATAGAACTGTAAGATAAAGAAGCATATATAGAACTGCAAGATAAAGAAGAATCTATAGAACTGTAAGATAAAGAAGAATGTTTAGAACTGAAAGATAAAGAAGAATTTATAGAACTGTGAGATAGAGAGAAAATATAGGACTGTAAGATAAAGAAGAATATATGGACCAGTAAGATAAAGAAGAATGTTTAGAACTGGAAGATAAAGAAGAATGTTTAGAACTGGAAGATAAAGAAGAATGTTTAGAACTGGAAGATAAAGAAGAATGTTTAGAACTGGAAGATAAACAAAAATTTATAGAACTGTAAGATTGAGAGAAAATATAGAACTGTAAGATAAAATATAGAACTGTAAGATAAAGAAGAATAAATAGAACTTAAAGACTGCAAATGAATGCAATTAATGGAAGAATGCAATTAATGTTTTAAATCCTATCGCTAAAAGCCCTCTATATCTACGCATAGCAACTACAATGAACTAATTATTAGCGAATGCAGTTTCAAGGGAACGCAAGTAATAATTACAGGGACCAGTCTTTCCAGCTCATTTCTGTACATTAAACCATTCTCAGATTTTAACCAGGTTCAAGAGAACATTTTGATAGAATAAAAATATTTATTTATACAAAGACAACCTTAATAAAGAGAACCAGACATGCCCTANCCCCTCCCTCTTCTCTATATGTGCAATAAAGTCCAATCTAAAATGAATTTATTCCAACTGTTTTGTTGATTGCAGGATTTAGATAAACTCCTGATATAAACCAAACCAAACCATAATATTACACAAACCAAACCAAACCATAATATTACACAAACCAAACCAAACCATAATATAAACCAAACCAAACCAAACCATAATATTACACAAACCAAACCAAACCATAATATTACACAAACCATACCAAATAATTGATCACACAAACTATACAAACCATTGATACTATTACAAACACCATACGAAAATATTAACAATATTGCACAAATCATAATAAACCATTGATAATTTTACACAAATTATTGATTATATTACGCAAACCATAACAAACCATTTTAACCCTGACAAAAATCTAACCATTGGTAACACTTTTATAAACCACGCTGAACCATTGAATAAAAAAAGACCAGTATAAAAGCAGTGTCATACATAAACACCAACAGAACCAAAAACAAATAATGATAACAGAACCCAAAATTACATTTTGTTTTAGCTTGAAAATCTATAATATCTTTTCATCCTTGATCTGAAAAGGGTTTGAAAGGTACCGCTGCATGTGAATATGTCAGCTGTTCCTTGAAACCAAACAAATGCTTCTTCGGCTCAACATTGAGCCTTATTCTCCACTAAAACCAACCAAGGTAGAAGATTGGGTCTTAAAGTCGGGTTTAAGGAATTACAGCTCGAGCCGAAGTTTTTAAGTCGCGGGCTCAGATGAGTGTGTGGAGGGTAAAGAATGATACAGGGTTGGATGTGTGGAAGGTAAAGATGGGTATAGGGTTGTATGTGTGAAGGGTAAAGAATGATATAGTGTTGGATGTGTGGAGGGTAAAGAAGGATACAGGGTTGTATGTGTGGAAGGTAAAGAAGGATAAAGTGTTGTATGTGTGGAGGGTAAAGATGGGTATAGTGTTGTATGTGTGGAGGGTAAAGAAGGGTATAGTGTTGTATGTGTGGAGGGTAAAGAAGGATACAGGGTTGGATGTGTGGAGGGTAAAGAATGATGTAGGGTTGTATGTGTGGAGGTTAAAGAAGGATACAGGGTTGTATGTGTGGAAGGTAAAGAAGGGTATAGGGTTGTATGTGTGGAGGGTAAAGAAGTATATAAGGCTGGATGTGTGGAGGGTAAAGAAGGATACAGTGTTGGATGTGTGGAGGGTAAAGAAGGATACAGGGTTGGATGTGTGGAAGGTAAAGAAGGATACAGGTTTGGATGTGTGGAGGGTAAAGAAGGATATAGGGTTGGATGTGTGGAGGGTAAAGAAGGATATAGTGTTGTATGTGCGGAGGGTAAAGAAGGGTAGGGTTGGATGTGTGGAGAGTAAAGAAGGATATAGGGTTGGATGTGTGGAGGGTAAAGAAGGATACAGGGTTGGATGTGTGGAGAGTAAAGATATAAATATTGTGTTGTATGTGTGGAGGGTAAAGAAGGATATAGGGTTGTATGTGTGGAGGGTAAAGAAGGATATAGTGTTGTATGTGTGGAGGGTAAAGGGAGGAATACTTATAAAATACTACCTTTTTATTCCCATAAATATCTCTAGCAAACTCCCATCTGAAATATTGCAAGATTAGAAGTTAAACTGGTTTCTAAATATATTCTAAATATACAACAAATCTCTTTATTTCATCCTGGTTTAGATTTATATCTTTAGAAAACTACAGACAGCCATAGAAGGCAACTTTAGAGAGTATCGATGAACGAACCCCAGTTTGAAAAAACAGAGCTTAAAAGATATTTTTATGATTTTATTATTTCATAAAATACATATTTTGTTTTGGTAAACAATTAAAACTCAGTTGAACCTCACTGGATTTTAAAAAAGTCCTTAGTCCCTAAAAAATCAATCAAAAATAAACATTTTTCATTTCAAACTCAAAGTTTAATTTGAAACCTTATTTTTATTCGATTGGCTCAATGAAAATAAAGTGAATATTTATTTAATAGAAAACGTGTGTTGTGGAGTTGCACAACCAGAGAATCTTTTATATCTCATAATATTAAACCAACTTTGTCATCTCAAAAAACCTTAATCTATATATAAATTTGGCTTGTCTGTCTGTTTGTTTGTCTGTCTGTTTGTATCCAATAAACGTCAAAACGGCTGAACCGATCGGGCCCAAATTTTTTGTGGGACATCACGTGACCAAAGGAAAGGTTTATGAATGATCAAAATTTCAAATATTTGTCTCCATCAAAATTCGATCTTCATTAAATTTTTGAAAATTTTGAAAATTCACGAATTTTTTTGTGAAATTCCGCGAATTATTTTTGTTTTGTTTTACAATGTACACAAAGAGAACATGTTCACAATTAATTTAGAAGATGGGCGCGAAGCGCCCTATAAGGCTAGTCTATATATAAATTTGGCTTGTCTGTCTGGGTGTCTGTTTGTTTGTTTGTATCCAATAAACGTCAAAACGGCTGAACCGATCGGGCCCAAATTTTTTGTGGGACCTCACGTGACCCCAAGGAAGGTTTATGAATGATCAAAATTTTAAAAATTTATGTTTAAAAGTTTTTTATTTTTAAAAAAGTTTTGAAAATGCGCAAACAAATATTATTAAATCCGCAAACTTTTTTTGTTTTTGTTTTATACTGTACAAAGAGAAGATGTTCAGAGATAAAGCCACAATTAAAAGTTGAAATAGAAGATGGGCGCGAAGCGCCCTAAAAGCCTAGAAAGAAGGCCGCAAAGCGCCCTGAATTTCTAGTATTACCAAAATTGAATAAACTCGATAATTGTTTACTGAAAAGCAATCTAAAATAGCATTGTTTTACACGTAAAGAGATTGTCAAAGTTATTTCAAATGATTCCGGTCCTAACATAACACGTCACATTCACATACTCTTTAAACCTTTATCTGAGTAAAAATGAAGAAGATATTGTCGTTTTTCTATTTTAAAATGTGATGATTTATGACATTTTCCTTCAGCAGTGTAAATCCGACTTTATAAATTAAGGGACACTTGAAATTACGTCTACAGTCCCTTTATACAACAAACCTTTCTGGTTAAAATAACATTGTTCCTTAAACCACTTAAAGCAAACAAAATGTTGGTTATGATTGTGTTATTATGAAAATCACAATTCTACCGAATGATTTTGCAAATAATGTTCTTTCTTTGCACGTCGCAAAAAAAACAATGATAAACTGCAGCATTTTTAACCAAAAGATAAAACTTAGGACTTGACAACTCAGACTTAAATGCTAAAATATAATAAATAATCTGGATTTTAAAGAGACTGTATCCGGATTTTAGTTAAAGTAAATTGCACTAACAATACTGTAAAATTGGAACTTGTATTATAAATCTGAACAATCCCTTTAAAGTTAAAAACATGATTTTTGCAATGTTTTTATTTTATTTTATGTTGTAAATGCAGAAGCATGCGTCTAGTAGATAACAATATGAATATTGATATTAGGATACAGAACGGACCAAATCCTTTAAAAATATCACAATTGGGACAAGAAAAAAAAAAATAGATTATCGGAAAAAATATTTAATTTTAATCTCTAACTCTGTTCAAAGCAATCATATCAAATTCTTGAAACGTAATGTAAAGAAAAGGAACTAAGTTTTTGTCACAAACTTAAATTTTCCAATCCCTTATCTTTGCAACCTGAGAGTGTAAACCTTTAATATTTCAAACTTAAACGATTTGATCTAACAAAATTAATAGTTTGAAATATCAATACGACATTGTCTTGCAATAATATAGTGGTTAGAAAGTCGGAGTTTGTGACGAAAACGCAGTGCCTTTTATTTTTGTATCATTAATTTGTAATTATTTTAAATTACCTGTAAGCATCTAGACTATATGAGATTATATAATGGGTGACCCACTGATCCATAGTGTCCCTCCCTTGCGTCATAACACCCGCAATCTCTGACTCCACCCCTAGATCTACTAGGATCCACTCCCCCTGCTTTAAATGCTCCGGACACCACGCCCTCTTCCCTGGGGAGTGTAGGCGGGCAAACTTGACAGCACAATCTGGATCCTCACCACGGCTGACAACACTGCTGGCTGCCAACTGCCAATCCTTGATCTCTCCTGAGAGAAGGCCGAGGGGGCGGGCCCGACACTCGGACTTGACATACTGGAGATTGAATAAGAAGATGAGCAGGCTCCAGGAGATAATGATAGATCTTATGTAGAAGAGGTGTGAACTGATATCCCGGTTCATCTGGAATTTAAATCATCGTGAATTTGTGAAAACATTAAGCCGCCATTTTATAAAAGAAAATTGATGATTTTTCCTTGTAAAGTTGCGGATTTGTTGTTTGGTAAATTAAGATTAAAATTATTTTGTTCTGTAATGTGATTTTTAAACACGAGATTATCTCTCAACTGAAAGGTTTAGATTTACAAAATATTTTCCGATAATAATAATTTTATTTTTATCTTATCTCCAGTTTGATTTGATACAAAGCCAAGTATGTTCACAATATCAGAAACTTTTACAGTAGCACTTTAATTTATGAAATAAATATTTGATAAAATAACAAATGTGAATTTTGGCAACACTGTTGATGAATAGTTTTTTTAAACTTTATATTCTCACGATTTCATTCCATTATTTTTATTAATGAATTCAGATTGTTTAATGGACAAAATATTGAACATCAAAATACAAATATCAATTTGCTCTTTAAAAAAAATATCAAAACAGCATTTTAAAGTTTTGTTATTTCTTTTCAATTGTGTATTATTAAACGATTTTTTCTTTACTAACGCTAGATCAATGGTTCACAACTATATTATTATATTATAAAGATTATAAAGATGTATTCACACACAAAGATATAAATACATATATAAATGGTGTAGTTTAAATTTGTTTAAATAAGTTTTTGAAAATACAGGTTTCCAAAAGAAAAGAGAAAAATATGCAAAATTATGCACAAATAGACAACATATAAATTATTCATTCTTGTATTTAAAAGTTCTTGTAAAACCGGAACTTTCCATGCATGTTCCAATGGGACATCAAAATATTTCATTTCTTTCTTAACTAACATTTTACTAAGATCCGAAAGATTTACAGAACACTCATTTGCAATACAAAATAAATTTCTGCCAAGAACTGTGTTAAGGTCATTTTTACATAAATTAGAAAGAAATCTAATGCAAAGCTTAGAACTTGCTTCAATAGTCTCATAGAAAGACGCACATCTGCTAGCCAACATAGTTTTTACATTGTGAAATACTTTCAATTAAGTACCTTAAATATCTTAAAGTTTTGGTCTTCTTTATAATATAGAAAACAAAAGTTTCATAAACCAAAATTTAAAAATTANGTCTCGGAAAGCCTGGGAAAATGCTCTTTTTTAACGATAAGAAGAGTTTTGATATTTAATTAAAATATTTTCTGTTTTGATTGATTTATCCCAGTTTTATGACAGGGAGAATTCAGTTTCTCAATCAAAATTAGAATTAAAGATATATAATCAAAAATAATTAGATAAACTCAAATTCTTTGATAAAAAATTATTTTTTCTAAAATGTTTCTCAAATTAAAATATTTGAAATTTATTTTATAATTTCGTATTGAATTAATTTAAATTTCAAGAATATTATTTTTAAAATTACCTTTTCCTGTTTTTTATTTTGGCTATCCGTGGTTTTTATAAGGTTTTAATTTGAATTTGCCACATTTAAACATTGCATCAAACTTCACTTTTGGGCACTCCAAGTCCTACTGACATAAAAGCCAAATATTTTGCGTAAAAGCATGGGCGGGTACGCCCATATTTTACAACTCACCTGCTTGGAACCCAAGGCTAGTCAGTCAGGGAGGAACCCATGCCAGTACAACTAATGGAGGAGGAACCGGGCCGGTACAACTAGAAATGAAAATAGGAAAATTTGATCCTTCCTTGCAGAATTCCTGTCCTTTAAACAGAGATACAATAACACATTTGTAAATATCAATGTCGTATTAAAGATATAAATCAAAAATAAGCCCAATATATATTATGATTAGGAAAGATAGATTAAATTTGATTAACTCTCGGTTCAAACTGAAATAGAAAAATTGAGATTTTTTAACACCTCGAACCTATGATGATTATGAAAAGATGGTATTTTGTTCTTCCTATGGTACTGGTTTTAAGGGAGCTTCGCTTTCAACCATCCATAAACCATTTCCCTGGGGTCATGACTTATGAGAGCTGCCGTTTCACTCTCAACTAAGCTATCGGTGCCATACACTGACCGAAGATATAGTAGTGTTTAGTGGAGAGTGGTTTTGACGTTTATTGGATACAAACAATAAAGATGGTGGGTGTGTGTATCCTGTCTAGAATTATATAGGATGAGGATATCTTATGTTTTGACTCTAAATATATAAAGAATCAGTTTCAGAGAATTCAGTTTAGTCATTCTGCAGGATTCGGCGCATTCTCAACAATTCTGTTGTAAAGTTGTTGGTTTTTAGGTTTCGGTAAAGGAATTTTAAAACTCATCTAAAGAATGCAATTACCAACATCTAAGCTTCCGGTTTGTTCTGAAATAATCTGCAGTTCTCTGAACGAATATATAGATATAAGTAGCGTTTATTGAAGATTGCAATAAGGTTCAGCTTCAAAGAATAATAATGCTTAGGGTTCAATTGAGGATCAGGATCAGGATCAGAATGTATTCAGCTTTAAAATCAGGAAGGACTCAGATTTCCTACTTTGTATTTAGATCAGGGATTCTGTCAAATCAAATTCAGCTTTAAATCCAGAAGGAATGCAACTTAGGGATAAATATTTAGTAGGGATTTAGCTATGGGACCAAGAAGCATTCTTCTCAAAGATCAGAGAGGATTCTGATCAAAGATCAGGAAGGATTAGCTGCTCAAAGATCAGAGAGGTTTCTGCTCAAAGATCAGAGAGGATTCTGCTCAAAGATCAGAGAGGATTCTGCTCAAAGATCAGAGAGGATTCTGCTCAAAGATCAGGGAGGATTCTGCTCAAAGATCAGGGAAGATTCTGCTCAAAGATCAGGGAGGATTCTGCTCAAAGATCAGAGAGGATTCTGCTCAAAGATCAGAGAGGATTCTGCTCAAAGATCAGGGAGGTTTCTGCTCAAAGATCAGAGAGGATTAGCTGCTCAAAGGTCAGAGAGGTTTCTGCTCAAAGATCAGGGAGGATTAGCTGCTCGCTCAAAGATCAGAGAGGATTAGCTGCTCAAAGATCATAGAGGATTCTGTTCAAAGATCAGAGAGGATTCTGCTCAAAGATCAGGGAGGATTCTGCTCAAAAATTAGGAAAGATCTAATTCAGAGATCAGGAAAGATTCAACTGAGGGATCATGTTTAAAGATTAAATATTCAAAACTTGATTTTAAACTTCATCTAATTGTTTTTATCTGATGAATAGACGAGGAAATGATTTTCTAAAATGCTTCACAAAAACCAAACTGTTCTTTGATTGTAATCATTTAAATATATTTGAGTCTCTTTTTGCGCCACTTTAAAAGGTTATTGTAGTTTTTGTTATTTTTTGCGTCAGATCGTGAACTTTTTCCAGGCAATGATTCTTCATCCCTTTGTATGGAAACTTGTCTAAATAGATTTCTGAAAACTACGCAACTTTGAATAGTTATTCAGTCATAGAGTAGTTAGAGAAGGAACTGATATTCAGTTATAGAGTAGTTAGAGAAGGAACTGATATTCAGTTATAGAGTAGTTAGAGAAGGAACTGATATTCAGTCATAGAGTAGTAAGAGAAGGAAATGATATTCAGTTATAGAGTAGTTAGAGAAGGAGCTGATATTCAGTTATATAGTAGTTAGGGAAGGAACAGATATTCAGTCATAGAGTTATAGTTAGAGAAGGAACAGATATTCAGTCATAGAGTAGTTAGAGAAGGAACAGATATTTAGTCATAGAGTAGTTAGAGAAGGAACAGATATTTAGTCATAGAGTAGTTAGAGAAGGAACAGATATTCAGTCATAGAGAAGTTAGAGAAGGAACAGATATTCAGTCATAGAGAAGTTAGAGAAGGAACAGATATTCAGTCATAGAGTAGTTAGAGAAGGAACAGATATTCAGTCATAGAGAAGTTACAGAAGGAACAGATATTGAGTCATGGAGTAGTTAGAGAAGGTACAACTATTTAGAGAAGTTAGAGGGGGGGGGAGAATGGCCTTGTATTTTTGTAGTTGATTTTTCAAGTTAATGGAAAAAAATGTTTGCTTTTTATCGACAAAAAATACATATAATATAGTTCAGATGTAGTCTGTCTAGTTCACAGTTTTTTGCGTAACAGAAAGTTAAATATAGCTACTACACCCCCCCCCCTGTATTGTCAAAAAGGCGTTGTTTAGTTGTGATGCATGATCAGATCATTGATTAAAAGGTTAAAAAATGCAATATATGGTTATGTTTGAAAAAATTAAAAATGATTCAACGTAGAACCGGACTAAAGAAAAAGTTCTCCAATCCAAACTTTAGGAAAATCTATCCAGGGCCGGGGTTCATGTGTTATGATCGAACATTCAAACAGACATCGGGACAGAGATTACTATTTTATATATATAGAGATGCAAAAGACTGAAACCTTGAAAACTTTAAATATAAAGAGTTCCAGGTCTTATAAAAGTCTCATCTTTTTTGGGTATCCCTGTATAAAATGCATTTATTATAACTTATTCTCCCTTCCACTTGAAAGGAACCTTGGGTCTTAAATTGCGGATTTATGTAATTTTTAATTATTAGTTATTTAATTAATATATATATGCATATGTAACTCTAAAAGAAATATTTAGAATTCTACTCTATTCTACTCTATTTGCATCTTTCCGAGCATCATATATGTTGATTTACTATATACGCTCAGAGTTCCATCTAACTGGAGTTCAGGAGGTGATTAACCTTGTTCATTATAGTTCAGGAGGTTATTACCCTTGTTCATTAGAGTTCAGGAGATGATTATCCCTGTTTATCAGAGTTCAGTCTATAGCTAGAGTAAAGGGGGTTATTATCTTTGTTATTAGAGTTTAATCTAGCAGAGTTCAGGCGGTTACTGTTGTTTCTTAGAGTTCAGTCTAACTAGAGTTCTGGAGGTGATTACCCTTGTTTATTAGAGTTCGGTCTGGTTAGAGTTCAGGGGGTGATTACCCTTGTTTATCAGAGTTTAGTCTAACTAGAGTTCAGGAGGTGATTACCCTTGTTTATTAGAGATCAGTCTATCTAGAATTCTAGGGGTGATTACTCTTGTTTATTAGAGTTCAGTCTATCTAGAGTTCAGGAGGTGATTACCCTTGTTTACTAGAGTCCAGGAGGTATTGTTTTTACTTTTTATGTAGCAAAGTCTTTGAGTCTATAGAGTACTTACATTTTTATTCATAAAATAATTTTATCTATTATTTTCTAAAAACGCTTAGCGTTTATAAAACGCCAGAAATCCTGCGCTTTAAGAGGTACAAGAGAGATCCAACATTCACAATCCTCCATCTCTGTGTTTAAACAAAGCACCGAAACAAAATGAATCAACATAGTGCATAAATAGGACGCAGTTTTATTCCCTTCTCCCCTCCCCTTCTCCTCGCTTTTATTCAGTTTTTCTACCTTTGAGGTATTTTATTCTGAATAGTAAATTATCTTTTATGTCTATGGTGTCAGATATACCCTTGAAATAAACCTGGTAAATGGGTGGATTCAACACAATAAAACTATACCTTATCTAGTTCTACTAAACATAGAACCTGGAGTAATCTAGTTCTACTAAACATAGAACCTGGAGTAATCTAGTTCTGCTGAACATAGAATCTGAAGTAATCTAGTTCTACTAAAAGTAGAACATGGAGTAATCTAGTTCTACTAAACATAGAACCTGGAGTAATCTAGTTCTACTAAACATAGAACCTGGAGTAATCTAGTTCTACTAAACATAGAACCTGGAGTAATCTAGTTCTACTAGACTAGACTAGACTAATATTTTCTCCCTCAGCTAATCCGATCCAACCTAAACTACATCGATGCATCCGTCCAAAGAAAACTGGAGAGTAAACTGCAGGAATATAGTTTAGAAAAAGATCACAAAGTTTGCTTGTTAATGTGACATGTTTCAACAAAATAAACAAAACTATGTTTTAACTTTCATTGCATTAGATGCGTTAGATGTAAGTATTTATTTAACTTGGTGACACAAATAGGAATTCCAAGCTTATTGTTGCTCAAAGTTATAAAATTAGATTTTTAATAAATAGTGTTAATCTTTAGGTGGCAGTGAGACTGTCAGGTATTGTTTTAAGTATTTAAAAGAAAATTCACATTGTGATAACTCCAGGGTAGAGAGAAAGCATGTATTATCTTACTTATATATTTTCCTGTCTTTAACGAGGAAATAATTACATATTTATGGGTTTCACAGATAAGAGCTGGGATGTAAAAAGTTAATGTTAAACATTACCAGGTTTTTAAACATGTATTTATTCAGAAAAAGTTTAGATAAAAAGATTTTTTGAATATTTAGTTTAACGCTGAAAACACGAAGAGGTTGCGTGATCAAGGTCAAAATTATTTCTTCCTTTGCGGGTTTTCTCATATTCGGACTTTAAACCTAAGCAAGAACCAACACTTAAACAGTGAACTGAGAGGGGTTGGGGGTAGGGGAGATTATATTTGGTTAAATCCAACTAGATTAGTTATTAAAAGGGGGTAGGGGAGATTATATTTTGTTATATCGAACTAGATTAGTTATTAAGAGGGGGTAGGGGGTAGGGGAGATTATATTTGGTTAAATTAGGGTTTCCACGAAATGGCTAAATCTTTTGCGCAAAATTTGCGCAATTTTTTTTTGCGAACTTTTGCGCTATTTTGCGCATGAAACGCAATGAGTTTTGCGCGGTTTTGCGCTATTTTTTTGCGCAATTTGCGCAAAACCGGAAATATTTTTTGCGAAAGTTGCGCATGAAACGAAATTTTAGTTTTGCGCAATATGCGCAAAACCGCAAGTTTTACGCAAAATGTAACTTTTTAGGCAAATTGTCAAAAATTGATATTCTAAGCTTAGAATTAAAAACTGAAGATTTATTCCAAACATAAAAAAATATTGACATACGAGTATGATAACGATTATACTACACTCAATTGGTTACTTCCAGTTACAAAAAGTTTAAATTAAGGGACCAAAATTAATAAAATAGAAATTAGAGAGTGTGAAACTTGGCAATATTTTAATCCAATTAAATGATTTTAAGTGACCCTTAAAAGGTTTGCCTAATCAATTATGAATTATATTCTTAAATTTTTTAATCAAATTTCTGAAATCTCTTTAATCTCGTATAAAATAATGCAAGAAAGTAACCATGAATGCACTTTTAGGAAATATGCATGTCCAAAACTAAAATTGTCGAGAAAATTGTGAGATTTGAACTCTTCTTAACTGTCATTGGTCAATTATGTAAAAGCGACCAATAGGAAGACATTCCAAAACAAGATTTTTCCAGAATTGAATTCTAAGAAACACACACACCGTCCCCAACCGTTTGATTTTTACGAAAATGTGTTGCGGAATTGCGCAAAACTTGAGTCTCGCAAAAGCGGAATAGGGCAATTTTGCGCGAAATGACTTTTGCGAATGATTGCGCAAATTGTTGTTTTTTCGCGCAAAACTGATGCGCAAAGAAAGAAAAATTTTGCGTTTCGTTCCGCAAAAATTGCGCAAAAGTTTTGCGAATGGAAACCCTAGGTTAAATCGAACTAGATTAGTTATTAAGAGGGGTAGGGGTAGGGGAGATTATATTTGGTTAAATCGAACTAGATTAGTTTTTGAGAGGGGGTAGGGGGTATGGGAGATTATATTTGGTCAAATCGAACTAGATTAGTTATTAAGGGTGACATGGAAACGCATCAACACGGAAACGACTCAACACGGAAATGCCTCAAAAAAACTTTATTTTATTAATGTGTTGCCTAGATCATATCATATTATTTTATTAATGTGTTGCCTAGATCATATCATATTATTTGGTTCTGAAGCGTGGCTATAAGGGAGATAGCAAGAGTTCAACCCAGCTCTTTTTTAAGAGATGAAAACCAATATTAAGGGGTTTGATGACGTGTATCGTATGAGTCGCAGGTCTATGAAACGTGTTTCTGGATTATTTAACAGGGTTAAATCTGCGGATTTATATCATGATCTTATATTAAACCAGTATATCAGAGTTATGAGCACAACGCGTAAAACTTTATAATGATACTTTAGGTTTCGAAAGCGCTTTGAGTCGCTCTTTCTTCCATTAAACTAAGGTCTCAAATGTTCCTTAACACGTCGGAACCTATTGTATCATAGATGTTATCAAAGAAGAAACAATTTAAAATTTCCCCTATTTGTCTAATTTTATTGGTTAATTTGAAGACTTTTTCATAAATCAAAAAATAATTTAGACTCATTTTTTATGTTGACCAGACATAATTCTTCACTTCACAAAAGGAATTGGGCCTGATCGTGTCATCAGTTTTGACAGAGCCAAAAATATATAGACCAGGGTTTCTGGGTACTTTGCGGTGCTTCTTTTCTATGAATAATTTTAGATTTTAACTGTTGATTTTTAAGTCGCCAATTTTCATATTTCTCCAACAAACGAAAATGTTCGCGGATATATTTTTTTAAATCCATGGAATTTTAAAAACCGTAAAAATCGGCCCAAAAAATTGGGCCAAATCGGGTCAGCCGTTTTTACGTTTATTGGATACAATCAGAGACAAACAATGTGTTTGTTTATCCTTCTATTTAACGTATATTATTTACTAAACTGAGTGACGCGGCCTGTAAAGTAGGTAAGTGTATCTTGCTATAAGTTTTGTCTTATCTGTTTTGTTTTTGTTGTTGTCTACAGCTCAAAACCTCTAATCGGCTGAATGGGCCCAGTTTTTGTGTGGGGTATGACATGCCCAGAGGGGTGTTTTGTATCTGGTCTGGTTAAGATATACTTACATAATGTACTCTACCATATACCTGATCTATATGATCTACCTAATCCCCTTGATCAACCTGATCTACCTGATCTGTCTGATCTAACTGATCTACATGATTAATCTGATCTACCTGATCTACCTGATCTACCTGATCTACCTGATCTGCCTGATCTAACTGATCTACATGATCAATCTGATCTACCTGATCTACCTAATCTACATGGTCTCCTGATATACCTAGCTGATCTATCTGATCTACCTGATCTACCTGATCTACCTGATCTGCCTGATCTAACTGATCTACATGATCAATCTGATCTACCTGATCTACCTAATCTACATGGTCTCCTGATATACCTAGCTGATCTATCTGATCTACCTGATCTACCTGATCTACCTGATCTATCTGATCTACCTGATCTACCTGATCTACCTGATCTATCTGATCTACCTGTCTACCCAGTGTATCCGTCCATGTAGAGGAAGGTTGATTAAGAGTGTGAGTTTAATTAAAGTATTAGTTGACAGGTTGTTGGAGATATGAACACTATATTTGGTTTAGATACATGGGCTACAGGAACTACAGACAGGACACTAACATCAATTCTAACCTAGGGTTATTATTTAAGCAGGAGGGGGGGGGGGAGATATTGAATGAGACGAAGGAAATTAAAAATAAAACAAGTAGAGGGAGAAGAGAAGAATAAGAAATGGGAGAGAAAAGAAGGAAGAAAGAACAAGAACGAAGAGATAGAAAAGAAAAGAAAATAAAGCAAGTAGAAGAGAAGAGAAGAATGGTATGAAGAAGGAAGAGAGAAAAGAAAGAAAGATAAATGAAGAAGGAAGGAAAATGAAGTAGAATGAAAAAGCTACAGAGGAATAATATTATCAAAATTTAGAGTAAGAATTTAGAAACGATAGAGAAAAATTATATTAAGGAGGAGTAAAAGATGTGCAAGAAATATAAGATTGATTTTAGATAAAGGATTTCTAATAATTTGTTCCTTCCTATTAGGTTTTGAATATAATGAGAGTAGGTTGGTTTCTGTCAAGCAAATGTTTATTCTCTGTTTCAGTTCTCTTTATCCTTCGTTATCAAACCTGTATCCTGAAACCTCCCTTCCATATCTACCCTTCCATCACCAACAACAGTGTTTAACAACTTATTAACCTTAAAGGAACTGTTCATGGATTCAAACAAGCTTTTATTCTGAAAAACTCAGGTCAGAGATTTAAGTAAAATGTTTAAACTTGAAACTAATGTTTGTCTGAAAACTGATATCTAGAATGCATTTCTAAATTCATGGTCAAAGTTTGAATAAACGGAGAGAATTTCAGAATCTAGATACCAATAACCGTCGGCGGTAAAATAAAAACTTTTTTACAGAAAAAGTTTTAATGTTTGGCTCAATAATAATTAGGAACCTATCTGGGGAATACAATTGCTGGTCTTCCTTATAAATGCTGAACAAATTTGAAGAATTTTAATAGATTTTGAATCCGGTAGAGGTTGTAGACCTCTAGACTACTAGACTAGTACAGATACTACAGAATGTTTTTCAGTAGTCTTAACATAAAAAGGTTGCTAGAGTAGTGTAGGTTTGATTAGCACTAATGAATTATATTGTCGGACACCACCCAAGATAAACTGGGAGGTTCCACTTCAACTATAGTTCCCATTTAACCCAGATACATAGACAGCAGAGCACAGGACGACAAGACAATATACGATATCACAATACGACAATACAATACGACATTGGAAAGCAGTGGCGACATTGGAAAGCAGTGGACAACAAGACATCAAGGAAACAGGACATAACATGACAACAACAAGACATCAATACAACAATACGTTATGAATTATGACAATAGTACAACAGGACCAGCAGGCAACAGGACTATGACAAAAAGACATCGATATATCAAGGAAAGAAGGCAATAGGACAAACAGGACAACAACAAAAACAGAACATCCACAACCTACAAGATCAATAGGATACTAGGACATCAAACAATAAGAAAACAACATAAAGGAAATCAAAAACACTAACTTCAGTCGTAGGGTATATTGCTAAAAAACTATAGTTAGAGCTGAAACACTAGATCCAGGGGAGTAAGTTTGATTATCAGTAAAAAACAAGTAAGAATCTGGAAATAAATCAACACTTAGTGAGAACCAGAAAACTACTGTGGAATAGGTAGTCCACTTTAGACTTCTGATTTTGATCACGTCTAATAATCGCGAGACAGAGCGCTATATGGCAGTGCCCACAAACCCTTTTATCTTTATCAGGGATTTTAAGATACTAAAGAAAATATATTTCCGTTGTAACACCATCAAATACACTGAAATATAACTTAAAGTCTTCTTCCTATTCCATAGTCTTCTGATTCTAACAGAATTATAAAAAACTAAACCATCAACATCAAGATAACAATACCAAATGTGAATATATTCGTTTAACAAGTTGTTATAAGTTGTAAATTAACTATTTAACAAGTTTGAAAAGTTTCACTAATATTTATTAAGAATTGAATATTTAGATCAGACTTTAGAAAAATGCGAAACACATTTAATTGTTTTCCGTCCTTTTCTCAGTCTAGCAATCTGCACCAACCCATCATCAGTAAACGTTTGTGTTCCACTCACAGTCTTATTCTTCTTATTCCTAGATTAATTTTAATTTTAATTAAAAATTGATTTATAAACTAAATAATTATTGAAATTATACAAGATACATGTATATATATATATATATATCTGTTAATATGTGTAATATTGTAAAGGCTGGATACCTTGGTTTCAGTGTAAACCTGAAAACGAAAGGTTTAACGAAAGTATATTTACAATCGTAAACTCCAAGCTCTCTGCTCTCCACAAACCATTGTCCAGATTTAAACTCATGAACCTCTGTATGTCCCATTCCCTTGTCTACAGTAAATTTCCACAATTCATCCTTGTATTCAACCTGAAAACAAAAAAAAATGATAGAAAGCTAGCTGCAATGCCGGCGTTCCCAATGGATTTTTTTTAAATCGAGAAAAAAAATACGAATTTTTTTAGTATCCTCAAAAAAATTAAACCAATTCGGTCTAGCCGTTTAACCAGCTTTAGCTAACATATACATATATACATATATATACTTATATACATATATACATATATACAATATGTATTTAAAGAATCAGCTTCAAATTAAACACATTTCAATATATTTCAGAATCTTACTGTATGTATTTGTATGCATGTATAAGTATATATATATGACAATATGAGCGAAGAGCTTTTTTAGACGGAAAGTAAGATACGCGGCACGTTAGTATATGATGAACGCGAAAGGGAGATTTTAAAATAAATTTTTAAAGGGAGTATTGGCGACAAATAAAAGGGGGTATTGGCTAATCCCGAATTGATTTCGATATCGATCGCTACTAAATTAGTACTTTTATCATATGGACGTTACGATCTTGGGTATCAGACGTTTTTGATCAATTTATCCCTTTATTCCCAACAGATAAAAACAAATTCAATTCAAGATCAGCCTCTACCCACTTAAATTTTTCTCAAACACTCCCTTTAATAGTTTTACAAAAATCTGCAGGCATGAAAGAGGTGATTTCCTTGACAATTTTGCTCTACCTTATTGTAACAATATACGTACAATACAATTTTCCTCCAAATCAGTTTAAATGATTAAAATTAGTGCTTAATGTTCAGGACATAACGTGTCTAACGTGGACAGAAAATAATTTATTGAATTGCCCGTTGCACCCCCCCCCCCTTTATCCAGGATGAATCTGACCTTGATATTGGTGGTAAGTGACAGGAACAGTCTAATCTCCAGATAGGAGAATCCAAGACATTTTAGAAACTCTTCAGCTCCTTCCATTCTCTCCAGAGTGTATTCACCGCAGATAACCATTGGGTCAATTCCCATCCATAGAACCTCATCTAGAACCTTATCTAATATTCATTTCATATTAATTTTAAATAAATGTTTTAAACAACAATATATTCACCAACTTACAGACCTTTAAATATTTTAAAAGTTTAACAGTTTCCGGATAGAAGAAAGCCCTGACTTTTATTCGTAATATCGACCTTGCCAACAGAAATTCGAATTTATAAAAATTTAGATTGAAACAACGAACAGAATGGTCGTATAATAGTGCTTTCTGTGTGTTCGAATTTAGGAACAAAGGAACTGAGTTTTTGCCACAAATTCAAATTTTCTAATCCCCATATCTTTGCTGCACCTGATAGTGTAAACCTTTGATATTTCAAACATAGACTATTTCATCTAACAGAATTCACAGTTTGAAATATCAAAGGTCTACGACATAAGGTTGCAAAGATATAGGGATTAAAAAATCAGAGATTGCTACAAAAACTCAATTCCTGTCCAGGGGTTCTCTAGCAGCATGTTATCTTGGCTTGAAGGTCAGTGACTGATTTTATTCTTATTCGGCTCGGGCATACCGGGCATACCAACTCTACCAAGTTTCGCGTGATTTTATGATTTTCACAATTTTATTCTATTAACGATTTAATTCAAATATGTTAAAATTAAGAACTTGAAACAAATGTTTGCATGAATTAACAGTATTTTCCGATCAAAGCGAGTTACCTTTCACAATCGGCAAAGATATTTCATCAACGGGTCTATCAGATGTTTCAGCATTTTCGATCGCCAAACCAAGAAAATGATGACCATCAAGTGCTTCAGCAACCTTTTTTTCCTTAGTTAAGCTTTCATCCTTTTCTTCTTTCACTTCAGAGGATATTTCTTAAAATAAAATTCAAGCAAATTTTAACGATGTAAGTAGAAGTAGAAGTTAGTAGAAAGCAGTTGAGGTGTCAACACCTCCACTCTCTGAGAGAAAGCATGCAAAATGCTTACAGAATATATTTAGGACTAGGGCCGCGACCCTTTTACTGTCAACGAGATTGGGTTCACACTCTTTGCTACTGGTGGATGTTAAAGTCTACTGCAGTCAAAGAGTATGGGTTCACACCTTTTGCGATTGGTGGATGTCAAAGTCTTCTACAGTCAACGAGTATGAGTTCACACCCTTTGCGATTGGTGGATGTCAAAGTCTACTACAGTCAACAAGAATGGGTTCACACCCTTTGATAATGGTAGATGTCAAAGTCTACTACAGTAACAAGAATGGGTTCACACCCTTTGCTAATGGTAGATGTCAAAGTCTACTAGACAACAAGAATGGGTTCACACCCTTTGCTAATGATAGATGTCAAGTCTACTACAGTCAACAAGAATACATTGCTACTTTTGCTGAATCAATATGTATTTAAAAATTCAATTAATGCATTCCTGAAAATGTTTTGATTATTTGAGTGCTGACTAATTATCTACTTGTAAATCCACTTTAAATGTATATTTAGTTGAGATTTCAATATGAATAGTCTGTTTCAAAAAATACCGATCATAACAAAATTTGTAAACAACATCATATTTTCAATTGGCTCTTAATAAATTTTCGTGTTTTATTTTAAGCTGAACCATCATACATTATTATTTTGTATTTTGTGTTTGAAAATAAATACTATAACTATAACTAAAAAGCTACAGCATGTGAAATGCTGAAAGAGTCAAACTAGTAGTTATTTACAAAGGAATTGATTAATCTTTTAAATGAAATAAAAATACCCTTGGTCATCTTCCTCTTCTTGTCGATTTCACACCAAAGACGAAATAGCATGAACGAGAGAATGCCTATAAACGTGACCTTGGCCACAGTATATCTGGTAGCTCTGAATACAAAAGGTTGATATTCACCAGAGAATATTTGAAATCCTTTTCCACCATTACTGCTGACGGGTTCACTTAAAACATGTTTTTATGTAAATTTTTGTATTTTCAACCAAGCTACGAACATTTTACCTGGGCAAAACTTTCACTCCACCTGCAGCTGGGTTTACTTCATCTGGAAAATTGTAAAATAGATTAACAACATTTTCCGACCTTACCCAGAAAACCTTAGAACTACATGTTAACATTATTTTACAAAAGGTCTTATTTGGCATGCGAATTTCATTTATGCAAACGTATTTTTAATTGGAAAGAGCATTTAACTTTAATTATAGATATTTTTCACTTACCTGTTAAATAGTGGTTCATTTGATCTCTCAATTTTTCTGATGCCTTCATGGAAGGTCCTGTGAATGGCGAGTTTCTAAACATTTTATCCATTATAATTTAGAAGAAATATACTTTTGTGAAATTTCACTATTCAACTTGCGAATTTTCTTGAATTAAACTTGTGCGTATTCACTCAGATATTCGTAATTTCTTCAATTAAATTAAAAGCCAATTTAAGTTCAAGAACAATGAATAGTCTTAAACGAAAATTGCATTGCTTAGGATTTGGCGAGAAATAGTTAAGATATGAGACGGTTTCCATCCTGTCTTGATGAGTTTAATTGATAAGGATTGGATGAATACCAGGCTTATCTAGATCTAGGTCTACAACTACCCAATTAACAAACAAGAACTATAAAATCAGTTTAACTGAACCTAAACCTTTTTAAGGATTGTGTTGTAATCTAGAAACTCGATTGAGCAATACAAATACTTACATTTGTCCCGTAGAAAAAGTCAATGGAATCAAGAGTGCAATGTCCAAATGGAGATGTTATTGTTCAGAACTTAAGAATAAATTCTAAGGAACACACTTATTTGTACTGGATCGATTAATACGTTATTTACATATCACAAGTACAAGGGTACAAAATATACATGTACAGCTTAATAACATGTACTGAAAGAATGTATGAAACATAAACATGAAGCTTCAACATAAATGATTAAGGACCTTATTAAACCAGGCAGTAATATCTTAGCATGGGTTTCGTGCCCAGTTCAATTATGCCCGCCTACACCCTGCAAGAATTTAAATTCAAAAAATTGATTTTAATCATTGCAAACCATTGCAATCAATTTATCTTTCTATTCTTCTTGAGTTTAATCAATTACTTAAAAAAAAGTCCAAGACAGTTATGTATGACAAGGGACAGATTTAGGGATGGGTAGATTTTTTTCAGAAGGTTTAGAGTGATGGGTCGGAGAAGTTTCAAGTGTCTTTTTCTACTCGATATGTCTAATTATTTAGTATTCAATGATATTTCTATTTCTTGAACTTTATAATTTGTGATATTTCTAATTCGTGATATTCCTACATCGTAATATTCCTTCTTCGTGATATTCCTACACGTAATATTCCTACTTCATGATATTCCTCCATCGTGATATTCCTACTTCATGATATTCCTCCAACGTGATATTCCTACTTCATGATATTCCTCCATCGTGATATTCCTACTTCGTGATATTCCTACTTCGTGTGTTTCCTAATTATGCTATTCCTACTAATATATTTAGGATATAGATATATGTAGATATAAAAGTACATATAGAATTTTAAGATATTTCGACGGAATTTAAGTACTAGATCAAAATATATCGCACAAATAGGATGTACGTTGCAGTTTTACTTGCGTTTATTAAAACTCATAAATCTCTGTTAACTCTATGCTATTCGTATTCTATAATATCCCTCTGTACCCCTTCCCTCTTCTTACAGTATGATGCGCAGTGTCGCGACTCTAATCTCTGTATGCATTATAATCCAATTATAATAATAATGCCAGCTTGCAAATTAGTTACATAAATAATGCAGACAGTAAAAAATATTGAAGCGCAGATTTTAAAATGTAGAACAACAAAAGAAAACAAATAATTTTCATCTAAAAAACTTACAAGGAAATTCTAAAAATTCTGAAAAGGTCTTGCAATAAAAATCATGGGGAAGTGGAACATTATCTTTGTAACCGGATGGGAAATCTAAATTTTATATGTATTATATCTAGCAGATATTATGCTTTGTAATATCAAAGATTTATGACATTAGGTTGTCAAGATATAGGAATTTAAAATTCGTAATTGTTTAACAATTTGTATACTGTGCATATCGTAAAGTGTGGGTAGCTTTAAAAGATTCAAATTTTTTCATAATTTTTCAACAAATTAGCATTTTTTAACAATCTTATTTTAATTAATTTTGAGGTGTATTGTTACTAAAAATATAAAAACTATATTTGTAAATTTGTGTCACAATGTTAAAGTCATATGTGAGGAAAAAGATCAATATTCATTTACATAATAAATAAATATTTTGAAGAAAACTTATAAGCAGGGTTACCCCACGTGGATTTAACGGTTCTGTCAATATTCCAGAAAACTGTGACTTTCGATCACAATTTGTCCTAATAAACATATTTTGTTAGCCTTTTTTTTAAATACTTTTTGGTCGGCATAAAAATTTTGAAAAAAAGTATAAAACAAACAAATCCGTAAACTTAAAGATTGTTTAATTATAGCCCAAAACGCGTATAATTTCAAATAGAAGAAACCGAATGCCTCTAACTCTGGTCAGTCAGGTGTTTCCATCAAAGGATGAGACTCAGTGCGGAATTTATACTGTAAGTGTCTGATCCTTATATTCAACTGTAAACTTGTTTTTTTATGCAAACTCATTCAGTAAGCATGCATTTAGACTGTATTCAATGTAGAAAACTTAACCTTGTGATTGTTATATTCTCAGAGTTCCAGGTCAACTTTACTGTCTCATAGTTTGTGGGTAACCCTGTATAGATGTATATCGTGATGGATATATATGTATATATATTTTTTAGTGAATATTATGTTAACCTACTTCTCTACTCCTCTACTCCTTCAAAATAAAACAATAAGAAAGAAAAAATCTGTCAAACCTGTCAAAATATTTTTATTCAAATACAGCATAAACGGAAACACTAAAAGTACTAAGTTTATCATCTTTCCATAAAATTTAAAAAGTGATAAATGAAACATTTTCAGTTAAAATAATTTCCAATCAAAATTATTCAAAGTCTGTATTAAAAGCTCTTATCTACGAGTATCTTCAACTTAATATTTAGATTTATAGCTGTAAAGATTTTATTAATCTATTGGTTTAGGATCAATTTGATCCAACCCAACTCTCCACTGATACAATCTAGTAACTAACCAGTGCTCAGGGTCCAATTAACGTACTTACAGTTAAAAATTTCTCTTTTCAGGGTTCGATAATGTTTTTTTCTTTTTTCACGAGCTCCTACAAATTTGTTGCTGTGGTTGACTAAGGGAAGTTAACGTTTTAACATTACCCCTGTGCAACGGAGAAACAAAATCTTGCCGATTGCTTAAAAAATGTAAATACTCACAGAAGAAATATTTTTTTTTGATTAGATCGGTTCAAAATCTATTAAATTATTCTACAAAAATGTTCTATTTGGAAAATTTCTTCTTCTATCCCTTGATGAGGTTCAGGGAGGTTTAGGGATGTTCAGGGAGATTTACGGATGTTCAGGGAGGTCAAGGGAGGTTCAGGGAGGTTAATGGAGGTTCAGGGAGGTTAAGGGAGGTTCAGGGAGGTTAATGGAGGTTCAGGGAGGTTAAGGGAGGTTCAGGGAGGTTCAGGGAGGTTAAGGGAGGTTCAGGGAGATTNGGGAGGTTTAGGGAGGTTCAGGGAGGTTCAGGGAGGTTCAGGGAGGTTCTGGGAGTTTGGGGGATGTTCAGGGAGGTTTAGGGAGGTTCAGGGAGGTAAAGGGAAGTTCAAGGAGGTTAAGGAAGGTTCAGGGAGGTTCAGGGAGTTTGGGGGATGTTCAGGGAGATTCATGGAGGTTCATGGAGGTTCAGGGAGGTTCAGGGGGTCACTAAAATTACTTTATATCCTCAATATTGCTAAATAGAATGTAAAACCAGAAGAAATTGAATGTGCTCCGTTGAAAAGAGTCTGAGTTCTTGACTATTTTAACAAGAGCAATTAATCTCTGATTTAAGAATAGATTAAGTCCAAGTATAGGTTGTGAGTGGGCGGAGTTTAATCCTGATTGATTCTAATCCATCCTGACATTTCTGCAAGATCATCCAACATTTTGCACTTTACATACAAAGCCTTCAGAAATCTTAAGCTTTTTACGTCTCAGGAATTTTATGTCTCAACCCTTCTGGAAAATAACTCGATGATTTCTACAGCAAAGACGAGCAAGAAGTAATTATAAATACAATTTAAGAATAGTCCAGTGAATTGAATCGTTGCACTCTTTAAATTAAGGTCAATCAACATTCCAATACACAGTACCCACAGTACACAGGTCACACAGTCACTTTAAGCTTAAGCGTTAACCCACACTGGCTGAGGTGTGGTTGAAAGAGTGTTTGGAAGGTTAAGAGAGGTTCAAGGAGGTTCAGGGAGGTTCAGCGAGTTGGGAGGAGGTTCAGGGAGGTTCAAGTAGGTTCAAGTAGGTTCAAGAGGGTTTAGGGAGGTTTAGAGAGGTTTAGGGAGGTTTAGGGAGGTTTAGGGAGGTTCAGGGAGGTTCAGGAAGGATCAGCGAGTTGGGAGGAGGTTCATGGAGGTTCATGTAGGTTCAAGAGGGTTTAGGGAGGTTCAGGGAGGTTCAGTGAGTTGGGAGGAGGTTCATGGAGGTTCATGTAGCTTCAAGAGGGTTTAGGGAGGTTCAAGGAGGTTTAGGGAGGGTCAGAGATGTTCAGGGAAATTTAGGAAGGGGAGGTTGCGAAGAGATTAACCTGGGCTTGAGGAAGGTTTAAGGAGGTTTATATGGGTTGAAAGAGGTTCTGGTAGACTGGGGAAGGTTCAGGTGGGTTTCGGGAGATTTAGGAAGGTTCAGAGAGATTTAGGAAGGTTCAGGGAGATTTAGGAAGGCTGAGGGAGATTGCAGGGAAAGGTTGAAGGTGAATATACGGAAAATAAATTCAGAAATGATTAATCTCCCCTCACTCTAAGTATTCTTCTTTTCAATAAATCAAAATGATTCCGACAACCTCGGGAATTTAGCTTTTTCAGAAGTACTTTCATGGATACAATAGCTTTATCCCTTGTTTATTTTATATAATTTCAGATGTACTTTCATGGATACAATAGCTTTATCTCTTGTTTATTTTATATAATTTCAGAAGTACTTTCAGGGATACACTAGCTTTATCCTTTTAAGAAGTACTTTCAGGGATACACTAGCTTTATCCCTTGTTTATTTTATATAATTTCAGATGTACTTTCAGGGATACACTAGCTTTATCCCTTGTTTATTTTATATAATTTCAGAAGTACTTTCAGGGATTCACTAGCTTTATCTCTTGTTTATTTTATATAATTTCAGAAGTACTTTCAGGGATACACTAGCTTTATCCCTTGTTTATTTTATATAATTTCAGATGTACTTTCAGGGATACACTAGCTCTATCCCTTGTTTATTTTATATAATTTCAGAAGTACTTTCAGGGATACACTAGCTTTATCTCTTGTTTATCTTATATAATTTCAGATGTACTTTCAGGGATACACTAGCTTTATCTCTTTTTATATAATTTTACATAATTTATATTCATATTAAAATTTTCTTCTTTTTAAACTCTATTAGTATATGAGTTCTTCAGCTATAAATCCATTTTAAGTACGAGACAAGGAAGATCATTTTAGTAAAGTTTAGAGTTAGAAATTGTTTATTGTTAGTCAGTGTCCTTTTTAATTGTTTATTGAACTAGATGCGAGCCATGATGAGCCGGGAGCTGCCGATCAGCAGTGTAGATTGGAAGTTAGGGTTCGAACAAATTCCGTCCGTTAACCAGGATTCAATCCTGCATATATATTTTCTCCTTATAGTAATAATTTTGATAAATTATACATATATATAGACATATATATATATTTATGTATATCTATCTATCTATCTATCTAATCTACCTGATGGTTAGAAAGGCTGATGTGTTTGTAACCAAAAACCTGCTTTCTCTTCATTCCACACAAAATAATGTTAAGTTCCAATATTCTGCAAACACTATAACATTTCATACCACGCTCCACTACACAGAAGTAGAAGGTCACGCGGGGAATTACGGGATCAACTTTGTGTCCTCAAACTTCTCTGGGGCCACGTGAGGTCCCACACAAAATTTGGGCCCGATCAGTTCAGCCGTTTTGACGTTTATTGGATACAAAAAAAAATCAATCAGACAAGCAAGTATATATATAGATTTGACGTGTTACAGTAAGACCCATCAAATAAAAGTAGTTTCAGATTATTAAATCAGTGTTTCTATAAATTTTAAACTTATATTTTCGTGTAAATCGAATAGATGAATCCGAGGGAAATTCATGTCGTAATTATTTTATAGGTTTTATGTATTTTTACGAATATTTCTTGTTAAAAAAAATTTATTTTGCTGCTTTTTTCTCTTGATCGTGAAAATAGGTGTATTTATTTATATTATATTTTATCCATTCTGATTTTTTCATTTTATTCAAATTATCTTTTATTGTTTTCCGATAAATTATCTCCCCTTATACACCTCAATTATTGTTCTCATCTTATATCTTATATCTTATCCACCTCAATTATTGTTCTCATCTTATATATTATATCTTATCCACCTCAATTATTGTTCTCATCTTATATGTTATATCTTATCCACCTCAATTATTGTTCTCATCTTATATCTTATATACTATCCACCTCAATCATTGTTCTCATCTTATATATTATATCTTATCCACCTCAATTATTGTTCTCATCTTATAAGGCTAACCTCTACCAAAATCCAAAAAGTAATTAAAACATTTTCCCCCAACTCTTATTTTATAATATTCATCTAAATCGGAGTGTTCCGTCGAAAAATTATCGATGGTGATTGCTGCTAATCTTACTTCTATTTGTTGCGTATATAAGAACATTGTTAAAAACGACTCATACCGTAGTACGTAGCGCCCATACAAATTCAGAAAGTTGCAACATTCGCCTCGGATCGTAAAAAATCAATTTAATATTTGGACGCTAGGTGTCTCTGCTCTCGATGCTTCTTGAGTTCCACGTGGAAGAGACTAGTGACCAAAAAAATTGTTGTTTAAATTACATCGTATATGAAACAAATAAAAAATATTATGAAATATATCAACTATATACAAATGCGTCGAAAAATTATCGATGATTATAGGTTGTAATATCTGAATGATTTGTTTGGAATTGAACTGATTTTTTACGATCCGATTCGAATGTGGCAACTTTCCGAATTGTTATGGACGTTACGTTCTTAAGAACTCGTTTTTATCAATTTTCTCTTTAAAGACGCAACAGATAGAAGTATGATTATTAGCGATCACCATCGATAATTTTTCGATTGCAAACACTCTCTTTGTACAACTCGTTACTTGATGCCGTAAAGCCTAGATTTTTAAGCTTTAAGTATTTGACCGACCAGGATTCATGGTTTGAGGCATGAAAACTTAATTTTGTAAATACAAATTACAAATTGGATTTTTTCTAAATAGTTTCATTAATTTTATAAAATTTGAAGAAGAAAATGGCAGAATTTGATGAATCAGATTTAAGACCGTTTACCGGACTTCAGCGACCTATCACTGCTAAACCAGAGGACGACATGCAGTCCGAGCTTCCAGGCCCTTCTCGTCCAATGACGTCGGCAACTCGTCCAATGACAAGTGGAAGACAAGGACCACCTGGCTCTCGTCCGATGACAAGTATGATTAGTCGTCCTTCTACCGGATCTGTCCCGGAGTGGATGATGGATGACGACTCCCTGGGACCTGATCGTCCTAAGACGGGATACAGAAAACCGGACGGTTCGGTTGAGGTAATTTATTTAAATTTAAAAAGAAAATCTTATTTTCCGTATTTTCGATGTTACAGCTTTTACACAAAAAAACTATCACTTTAATTTGAACAAAGTTCTCGCATCAAACATGTTTTTTTTTGTATTCGACAAAAACAAAATATTTTTTTTATTACATTGTTAATTGTAGTCATAAAACTTTTCATCTAATATTTATTTACACATTCGATGATCAATTTTAATCCCCTTATTTTCATTTCACTGTTATGTATTGCTATTAAGCAGTAAAATATGCTTGGACGTATTTCAAATTCCAAAATTTGGGTGTATTCGAAACCGACCCATAAATAATATTTTCCTGTTTAGTCCAGACCTTTCTCCAGACAAGGATCAGCCATTGCTGGCGCAGATCGGCCTTACACAGGTTAGACGACAGACCAAATATTTGTAAAAAAAAAGCATAACAAATAAAATTGTAAAACTAGCTGAATAAAAGATAATGAAATATATATGAAAAGTACGTACTTATTTTAAGGGCGACCCATGACCGGGCGGGCTGGTAGTGCTATAGGTCGACCGGGCAGCTCAATGGCAAATAGAGGGATACCAGGCACAGCATCCAGGTAGGATACCAGGAGACAAGGATACCAGGATACCAGGCTCAGCATCCAGGTAGGATAGAAGGAGACAAGGATACCAGTATACCAGGCTTAGCATCCAGGTATGATACCAGGAGACAAGGATACCAAGATACCAGGCTCAGCATCCAGGTAGGATAGAAGGAGACAAGGATACCAGTATACCAGGCTTAGCATCCAGGTAGGATACCAGGAGACAAGGATACCATTATACCAGGCTTAGCATCCAGGTAGGATACCAGGAGACAAGGATACCATTATACCAGGCTCAGCATCTAGGTAGGATACCAGGATACCAGTATACCTGGATTCCAGCATACCAGGATACCAGGATATCAGGATAACAGGATACCAGGATACCAAGATACCAGGATACTAGCATATCAGGATACCAGGATACCAAGACACTAGGTTACCAGGATACCAGGATACCTGGATACCAGGCTCAGCATCTAGGTAGGATACCAGGATACCAGTATACCTGGATTCCAGGATACCAGGATACCAGGATACCAGGATACCAGGATACTAGGATACCAGGATAACAGGATAAAGGGTAACAGGATAACAGGATACCAAGATACCAGGATACCAGGATATCAGGATACCAGGATACCAGGATACCAGGGTATCAGGATACCAGGATACCTGGATACCGGGATGCTAGTTTACCAGGACGCCAGGAATAGGATACAAAGATACCAGGATACCAGGATATCAGAATACCAGGATACTAGGATAACAGGATGCCAAGATACTGGGATACTAGGATACTAGGGTACCAGGATGCCAAGATACTGGGATACTAGGATACTAGGATACCAGGATGCCAAGATACTAGGATACCATGATACCAGGATACCAGGATATCAGAATACCAGGATATCAGAATAACAGGGTACAAGGATACCAGGATACCAGGATAACAGGATACCGGGAAACCAGGATACCATGGGATATCAGAGTACCAGGATTTCAGGGTGCCAGGGTACAAGGATACCAGGATAACATTGATAAGAAGAATTTTCCAAAAAATTTATTTCAAAGGAATTGAGTTTTTGTCACAAACTCAATTGTCTAATCATGATATCTTTACAATCTGATGATGTAAACCTTTGATATTTCAAACATAGATTATTGGATCTTACAGAATTCATAGTTTGAAATATCTAAGGTCTACGACATTGGTTAGTAAAGATATAGAGATTAGAAAAGTAGAGTTTGTGACAAAAACTCAGTTCCTTTCCATGTTAAGGTTGGTCGAGACTGCTATGCGTAACAGACCAGCTAGCAGAGCTGGAGTAGGTTTACAGACAGCTGTTAGTGTAGCAGACAGGAAATATATCAAAGATAATCTCATATTTTATTAGATTAAGGGACTGTCAACGTAATTTTAAAGAGTTACATGTCCAGTTTTAAAATGATAGAGTTATCCTATTATTTCTTTTTGAAAGTGGATTATTTTCAAATGAGATTTCTCTATAAAATTGACTTGATATTCTAATCTTAAACAACAATCTGATACTATACTCTGATACCAGACCTATAACCCAGCAAGGATTAACTGGACTAAAAACTGGATCTGGTCGAGGACCTCAGAGACAATATCAGGTCAAAACAATCTGGTTTTTTCATGTCGAGGTTTCGTGATTCGTAAACTCTTGGATTTTATTCTAATTCTAATCAAACATTGATCTGCATCTTGTGCAGACCTGCGGAGTAAATTTAATCCTTTCGGATATCACGAGGTAATCGTACCCTGCAGGCACAAATAAAATTTAAGAGATGTCACAGTGAATATCATTATCAAGCACTGTAGAATAATGCCAATTCAGATACAAGTTTTGACTTCTACTGCTTTCTGTAAATAAAAGTTTGTCAAGGAGAAATGTAACAGTTTTAACAATATTTCAATGATTTTCTCAACATATTAATATAAATCTCATCTCAATTTGCATGTAGACTTTAATCCATGTGTGGTATTATCCTCATCATCTCCATCTTGTCTAATCAAAGATTTTTGTTAATATTCTTTTAAATATTTGGATTTGATTTCTATTCATAAGCTTAATATGTTTCAAAGCTTTCGGTTGAAACCGGTGACACAGTTCGTTCTGTATTCACCCAATCTAGGATTCTATTTTAGTTTTATTCTAACCAATCTAGGATTCTGTTTTTGTTTTATTCTAACCAACCTAGGATTCTGTTTTCGTTATATATTCTAACCAATCTAGGACTCTGTTTTAGTTTTATTCTAACCAATCTAGGATTTTGTTTTTGTTTTATTCTAACCAATCTAGGATTCTGTTTTTGTTTTATTCTAACCAATCTAGGATTTTGTTTTCATTCTCTTCTCACCCACTCTAGGTTTCTGTTTTTGTTTCGTTCTTAACCAATCTAGGATTCTGTTTTGGTTTTATTTAGAACAAATCTAGGATTCTGTTTTCGTTCTATTCTTTGCCAATCTGCTTTATGTTTTATGTTTTCTAAAGCCTTTAGTATATTAAATCCTAGACGAGATTTGATAGAACAAGATCAAGTATTGGAGAAATATATTTTTACATTCATTTCATTCCAGATTTAGAAGAAAATATTTCCGACTGCAGTAAAATTTATTTGTAAAAAAAAAAATTAAAGAAATATATGTATTTAACACTGCAGAAAGTAAAATGTATTTTCACTGAAGCAAAACGAAAACGAAAAGTTTCCAAATACGGGTTCTCTACAACAAATCTTTGCGGATCAGAGAGAGAAAAAAAGAAAATTGTCAGAATTGAACAATTTTCCATATGTTAATGTAAACCGGAAATGCCATCTTTAAATTAAGGGTCATTTGAAATCATGTCTTACAGAAGTCGAACATTTTATTTAACTGTCCTTGAAAATGATTTAATTATAAAGCAATTTTGTCTGTTTTGATATATGAAGAAAACCATAAATATTATGTTGAATATAGTTTAAAAACCTTTTTTGTTTAAACAACCTCACCCCCTCTCCTTCCTAACCTAGAATCACAATAAATTTTACCCGTTGTGTTTCTGAACTTGAGGCTCAATAGGTTTAGTTTAGCCAGTGTACTGTATCATGTACTTATCTTTAAACCCCGCCTTCATAATATAAAGATTTCAATTTAAATCCTCTGATTGGAATTTTAACAACAAGTCTACGATCTTAATTGGAAACCTTTTTGCCATTAATCCTTAACATCAGTTAGAACCAAGAAATGTGAATATAACTAAAAATGTCAAGAGGCGGGAAAATCTCTGGAATAACGTCTTTTAATAAAAGGGCTTTTTTCTAAAGATTATTCATTTTGTCTAGTATGACAATTTAATACTGCAAATTGTATGTTTATATATGGGGGGGGGGGTGTCTCCTGGTTTATTTTACTTGCTCCTAAATGCAGACACACACTCCCCCCACTCCAAAACAAAAAGTCGTCTTTGTTTAATCTTCTGAAAATAGATTTATCATCTGTATAGGTTATATAATTGATATATCTCTAAATATATTTATCATCTGTATAGGATATATATAATTGATATATCTCTAAATAGATTTATCATCTGTATAGGTTATATATAATTGAAATATCTCTAAATAGATTTATCATCTGTATAGGATATATATAATTGATATATCTCTAAATAGATTTATCATCTGTATAGGTTATATATAATTGATATATCTCTAAATAGATTTATCATCTGTATATGCTATTTAATTGATATATCTTTAAAGATGTATATTTCAGCGACGTTTCTATTCAAAAGACATATCAAAGACAACTTTTATTTCATTTGTTCAGTTTGATGGTTTTGACTTAATATATTTTGATCAGGATAAATCCTATTTCCTGGGAGCTCTGAGAACCAAGATGGCTGAACTTACTTCGGAAATAAGTATTTAATTTTGAAATTAGAAAATTATCTTAATTTCCATTCTCTGCCAATGGTTAAAATGTATCCAAGTTTCCTTTTCTTTCAAAATTGTCACACTTACAAAGCAGTATTTGCATGTATAGCGTCTAATATTATATTTGATTATCTCTAAGCTTTAACGCCAATACACTATACAGGCAACATAAGAAAATTATTCAATCTTCATACATTTTTTGGCATGGTTAAAAAGTACAAAATAAATTGAAATAGATTTTTTTTCAAGAAAAGAAGAAAGCATCGGACCGTAATTTATAAATCATAAAAGGATTTGAGTTTTTGCTATAAACACTAAAGACTAAAGCTAAAATAAGTTCGGTTCGGAAATGTCCAGCCTCCAGGGTACAAAAAGTATATCTAGTTAGAAAGGTAAAATTAACGGTCAAGGCGTTGCGACACTTCAAATTTGACCCAGTCGTGGAAATTGATGCAACTTTTTATAGCAGTCTGGATCCATGTGAATTAATTAAAAAAAGATTGAAAGGCGACCATATTTATTGAAGACCCCTGTATAAACATTTGATGCTGATTAATAAACAAGTTCTATCCAAAGAACGTGGATTTAATATTCAAAATTTGATATTTTATATTCAATATTTTTATATCTACTTTGTATTCGGAAAAAAACACTTCAAAATATTTCTAAAATCTTAAATTTGGCGAACAAATTTTTTTTTGTATTATTATTTTGATGACAATATTTTTTACAAATATTCAAGAGGCCCGTATATTTATTGTGTTTTGTAACTAAAACATTCCCATCAGTATAAATTCTTTAAAAATACTAGTCAGGGAGTGCAGACGTTATTTCAAGTAAACCTCTATCTTAGAGGGACATTATTCACATTCAGCACCTTTAAACCTTCATTCAAGGAAGAACGATAATTTTCGAACGGAAAATTTTAATTTTATTTGTTTTTTACCTAATTTATTAAAGGGGCTTGCGGATTTAGAAAGCAGAAACAAAGAACAAATTATGCAACTTTTTAAATGGGAGTTCAATTGAAATTACGTCGACAGTCCCTTTAATTTTTACAGATAGACTATAATCCCTTTAATATTTCAGATAAACTAAGTCGAGAGGTTGAATCACAAAGTGAAGAGCAGTCAACATATCTAGCTTATGATAAAGGAGTTAAAGAAATAGCTGAGAAACTAACTATAAGCCAGGTATTCATATGTAATATGATAGCTATACAAGATATAGCTTATATTAAAGGGGTTAAAGAAATAGCTAAGAAACTAATTATAATAAGCCAGGTATTCATATGTATTACGATAGCTTTACAATATATAGCTTATGATAAATGAAAGATAAAGGGGTTGGGCTATGGGGATTCATCCCCTCTCTGTGGAGTTAACTAAGGTCAGCCATTACAGGGAGACCCCCCCCCCCCTCCTAAAAGATTAAACTCCTCCATTGAAAAAAAAACTTCCTTGTCTCACTTACAAACATATGATTTAACTTTTAAGTTTGCGGAAATATTTACTCATTTATTTCTCGATTGTTCAGAAATCTCTTCCGGAAGTGTATAAAGACGAAATATTCCATATTTACTATGAGAACCAGCAAATTCTGCAATAGGTAGTCGACATTTAGACTAGAGATTTGAATATGAGACAAATAAATTGTAACAAATCAACCTCTTTCAGTTATTTAGTGATTTAATAAGTTAAAAGTAAAACATCAAATTTAATTGAACATATTGCTTTAATGTCGTCTACCTATTCCACAGTCCACAGTGGGTTTAAATAGATTTAGAGAGATGGTGTCGGGAATAGGACAGAACATTTTTTTATCCCATGGGATATAAACCAAATATTGTATTCAGGGTGTATTGGCGGATTATAATATGCTCGTGGATAAACTAAACACGGATACGGAGAGGGCAGATGTTGAGGCGGAAGAAGCTGAGCTGAGGGCAGCTAACGAGCAGGCTGCAGCGGAAGTGGAACAGCTCTGGGCGGAGAAACGAGGAAGAGAAGCTCAGATTAATCAGTTAGAAATAGAATTAAACCAGGTAAATTATTTAGGTTTTATTAACACTTGTATTCATATTTTAATTAATTTTATATTAATTCTTTCATTTATTCATAATTGCATCCTCCTGTTTATATTTCCTCTTATTACATAATTGTCATATTTTATATAAATGTTTTCATATTCATTCGTTCTTGCTCATTGCATTCGTGACTATTCACTCATTCATCCTTAACCCGATTCACTATGATTCCCTAGTACCCTTAACCTGATTCACTATGGTACCCTAATACCATTAGCCTGATTCACTATGGTACCCTAATATCCTTAACCAGATTCACTATGGTACCCTAATACCCTTAACATGATTCACTATGGTACCCTAATTTTCTTAACCTGATTCACTATGGTACCCTAATACCTTTAACCTCATCAATATTCATCTCCTAGATATTTCAGTTTTACTAACTTTAAAAGTATTAATTCAGTTAATTTCTCTATTGTTTCTGAAGCAGGAAATTCAATTTAAAGACAGCTATATGTATAGAACCATAAATTGAAAATAATCCTGTAATATCTAGGAGATGAATTTTGAATCCTGTAATATCTAGAAGATGAATATTGAATCCTGTAATATCTAGGAGATGAATTTTGAATCCTGTAATGTCTGTAAGATGAATATTGAATCCTGTAATATCTAGGAGATGAATATCGAATCCTGTAATATCTAGGAGATGAATATTGAATCCTGTAATATCTAGGAGATGAATATTGAATCCTGTAATATCTAGGAGATGAATTTTGAATCCTGTAATATCTAGGAGATGAATTTTGAATCCTGTAATATTTGAAGATGAATATTGAATCCTGTAATATCTAGGAGATGAATATTGAATCCTGTAATATCTAGGAGATGCATTTTGAATCCTGTAATATCTAGAAGATGAAAATTGAATCCTGTAATATCTAAGAGATGAATATTGAATCCTGTAATATCTAAGAGATGAATATTGAATCCTGTAATATCTAGGAGATGAATATTGAATCCTGTAATATCTAGGAGATGAATATGACGGAAAACCTTGTGTCTGCAATGCATCCTGAGTTACAAGATCGATATATGCAGCTTAAGGATATTATCAATTCATTTAGTTATAACTCTTTTTTCTCTAATTATAATTTGTTTTCCCTCTGGCTCGTACAAATAAATAAAAAAAGAATAATTTCGCAGATTTTCTTGTTCTCATCGGTGGATTTCCATAATTTTACAAAATGAAATTTTTCAGGCATTTTTTATTTTGACTTTCTATTAACCTTCTTGTGGAGTTCTGCAAAAAAAATGGTGTCGCTATTTTACGTTTATTGGATAGAAACAAACAGACAAATCTAAATTTATGATTATATAACCTCATGTATTTCCTAGCCCTGGATAATCCTGTTGCAGGTTATAAAAGAATTTATTAAATAAATTTTTTCCCCAGATTAAAACCATAAAACCACCATTATTATGAAGCATAATTTCTCTGTCCTGCAGTTTAAAGTTTAATAAACCCACTCGTTTTTAGGAGTCATGTATTTGTTCATTGACATCAAGCCTATAAACGATTACGTAAAAAAAAAAAAAATATATTGTTGATCTTTAAAGGAATTGAGTCTTTTCCACAACTAAAATTTCCTAATCCCTATAACTTTTCAACCTGATGGAGAAAACAATTGATATTTCAAACTTAGATTATCTGATCTAACAGAATGCATAGTTTGAAATGAATAAATTGCAAAAATATACGGAAAAGAAAGATTGTGGCAAATCCTCAATTTCTTTAGAGTTTTTTTAACAAATATATCTTGATATATTTGGACTTAAAGGTAAAGTTTTAATGTAAAAGGTAAAATGTAAAACGTATGAAATTAAAATGTTTTAAGAATTTAAAAATTATATATTTTTCGATTTATTAACAGTTTGATGATCTAAATATTTAAAGGAATTGAGTCTTTGCCGCAAACTCTGATTTTTAAATCTTTATATCTTTGCAACCCAAAAAACAAAGGTTTACAACATAAGGTTGCAAAGATATAGGGATTTGAAAATTTGAGTGGCAATTGGACTTAAATCCGCAGCATAAATCTTTCTGTGAATAAAAAAGAATTTTTAAGATTTTTTTTTTACAATATGACAAACTAAACTTATGAAAGGAATTGAGTCTTTGCCACAAATTCAGATTTTTAAAACTTTATGTTCTGCAAATTATTTAATTTTTTTTCCATATCTATGATATTACTTTTTTCATACATTCATACAATATAGATACATACAATTATACATTAACACAATCCTTTTCTGCTCTTTGAAGAATATAATCTAGTTTTGCCTTGAACCATGTTCAGCAATCTTTTGTGAAAAAAAGTTTCTAATATAATCCCTTGTAAGCTGTGTATACATCCTGATTCATTGAAAGGTTTGCATTTAATCTTCAAAACATTCATTCATAATCTTCAAGTAAACCTGTGCGAGTTCCTTGAAAAACTGAAACATTTTTCTATGAAAAAATTTATAATTTTGAACTTTTTTCTCCTTTTGATACATTCATTCTTAATATGTTGATCCCTTTTATACAAAGGAACAGAGTTTTTCCCACACACTCTGATTTTGTATTCCCAATATCTTTGCAGTCAGATTTTGGAGACCTTTGATATTTCATATTATAAATTATGTTAGATTAAAGAATCTACGTTTACAGCGTCAGGTTGCAAAGATTAAAATTCTTGAATTAAAAAATTCAAGAAAATAAGACTCAGGTCTAAGCTGCTGCTGAGCCTTATTTACGGCTCGGGCTTTCGGATTTAAGTTGCAACCAAGGTCGGTTTTATTTTCATTGGGCCTAACTCCTTAAGTCGAGCCGTAGATCTCGCAGCTGTCAATCATGTGACACAAGCTGTCGTCAGAGTTGGGTCTAAGATTGGGTCTCAAAGCTGCATTTAAGGAATTTAGACTCGAGCCGAAGCTTTTAAATCGCGCGGGCTCTGAGGTCTTATCTTTTGTATGAGAAAGTTCTAATCTACAACGCATTAACTCGAAATCTAATCCATAGCAGTAACTTTTGATTTAATCAGGTTAACTACTTGATCCGGTAAAAAGCAGATGACTCATATGTTCTTGATTTCTCATTTATATGGAGCCATTTTTTTGTGAATTTGGTTTGGATTTGTTGAATTGTACCTTAAGAGATATCCAAAGATAATCAACAATTATCCGTTTAACTATAAAAAGATAGGAATTATGTGATTTTTAGCGGAATTAAGTAGTCAAAAGTTCAGAACTTAGGCGCAAAAGATCAAAGAAAACTGAATTAAATTATCATACTTAACAATTAAAGCGTTTAGAAGAAAGCAAAACCTGCATTCAATGGATGAAATGGGATCGAAAGTGAAGGCTTACCGCAATTGATAATCCTGATCTAGTCTGCTAATATGCAGTATGCAAGAGCTGTAGAAGAGATGAACCAGGAGCTAGATGTTCTAGGCAGTAGGAAAGCTATTCTAGGTAAATAGAAAAGATGATAATTAGGATTCTAGGATATACTCTACACATATTTTAGGTAGTAGGAAACCTATTCTAGGTGAATATAAGTATTCTATGGGATAATTGGTATTCTAGGAGATACTTCTAGATATTCTAGGTGATAATTAGTATTTTTATAGATAATTATACATATTCTAGTCAGGAGGAAACCTATTCTAGGTGATAATTTGTATTTTTATAGATAATTATACATATTCTAGGCAAGAGGAAACCTATTCTAGGTGATAATTAGTATTTTTATAGATAATCATACATATTCTAAACAGGAGGAAACCTATTCTAGGTGATAATTAGTATTTGTATAGATAATTATACATATTCTAGTCAGGAGGAAACCTATTCTAGGTGATAATTAGTATTTTTATAGATAATTATACATATTCTAGGCAGGCGGAAACCTATTCTAGGTGATAATTAGTATTTTTAAAGATAATTATACATATTCTAGGCAGAAGGAAACCTATTCTAAGTGAATATAAATATTCTATGCGATAATCCGATTGTTTTAGGCATTATTATTAGTTTGTCAGCTAGCTTACGTAATAATGATTTCGTGTTTAGAGGATGAGCTGTCAGTGTCAGCTTTAAAGAGAGAAGCTGCTAAACTGTACGACCAACTGGCAGCTGTACAGGTAACAAAGTTGTTAAGGGCTAAAATTGCTCCAAATGAATTAATTAAAAAAGTAAAGAACTAAGCTCTAAATTAATCAAACTCTGTTTAAAAGTAAAAAAACCTCTATGTATTTACTGAACGTTATAAAAGAGTGAAAAAGAAGCTCTGTATGAATCATACCTTATTATAGAGTTATAAAGAAGCACTTTATCAAATAAGAAAAATCTCTCCATAAATGAAACGCTGCTAAAGTGTAAGAAAAAGCTCCATGTTGATGAATTCCTGTTTTAGAGTAAGAAAGAAGCTCTTCTATCTGATGAGAAGCTCCGGGGTACCCCCCAGCAGGAGAGAGAACGGCTGCTGGAGCAGGTTAAGAATGACAATGCTGAGATCAGTACAATGGAGCGTCAGATCCTTGAGGTTGGAGATAAGCTCCGACTGCTCCAGGAGGAACGGGAGCAGTTGGAGCAGGATATGGAGGAAAATCAGTCCGAGAAAAATCAGGTTCAATATATTAAAATTTCAGGGTGTGAAACTGAATTTTGGGTTGAACCGAGACCTTTTTTATTTGCTTGAATTATTGCTCCGAAACAATGCAAAGAATAAATATGTGAAGGGAACGTGGTCTTAAATATATGAATATCATGAAGCTGATAGCTTTTGCCATATTAAACTTATTTTATTTTATTTGATAACTCTATTCTATTAAAATTATATTTCCGATTTAAACTATAGATTTAAATTCTTGTTATTTTCTAAACTTTAAATGCATTTCTCAAACAATGGTGGAAAAGGAATTGAGTCTTTGCTACAAATACCAATTTTCTAATACCTATATATCTACAAACAAATTATGTAAACCTTAGATATTTCAAACTTTGTTTGTTTGATATAACAGAAGTCATAGTTTGAAATATCTAAGGTCTACAGCATGGGATTGTTAAGATATTGGGATTTAAAAACCAGGGTTTGTGGCAAAGACTCAATTCCTTTGTTAAAATTGTAAAAAGATAAATCTGATATAAATTAAATTTGTACAACATAGAAATCTAATATTTACAACAAATAAATCTTATATTTGCAACAAATAAATCTAATATTTTCTAAAGGTAAATCTAATATCTTAAACAAATAAATCCAATATGTACAATAAATAAATCTAATATTTACAGCAAATAAATCTAATGTGTACACATAGAAGTCAAATATTTACAACAAATAAATAAATATTTACAACAAAGAAATCTATTATTTAAAACAAATAAATCTTATATTTGCAACAAATGAATATAATATTGACAAGAAATAAATCAAACATTCACATCAAACAAATGTCAAACTCTTTTGTCTGAATAAAATATCGTGGTTCTTTGACTGGAGTTATTCATGTTTCATTTTTAAGATTAGTTATGTATTATTAGCATATTTAGCAAATTTCTTGGCTTAAAGATTTTATTTCTTGCAAACTTATCCTTTTTTAATACAAATATTTCTCTTAATTCTTCCTTTGTGTTCATAGAAGTACCGTGAGCTAAGGAAGCGTGAAGAAACGATGGATCAATTTCTCCAGAGTTTTCAGGAGACTAGAGATCAGGAGTTAAACAGGATACAAGAACTAGAGCTCCAGGTTGCATCTACACTAGAGAATATATCAAGGTATGCATTGCATGGAGCTAGGATACAAGAACTATAGCTCCAGGTTGCATCTACTCTAGATAATATATCCAGATATACAAGGAGCTAGGATACAAGAACTAGAGCTCCAGGTTGCATCTACACTAGAGAATATATCCAGGTAAACAAGGAGCTAGGGTACAAGAACTAGAGCTCTACGTTGCATCTACACTTGAGAATATATCCAGGTATTAAAGAAGCTAGAATACAGGAACTAGAGCTCCAGGTTGCATCTACACTAGGGAATATATCCAGGTATACAAGGAGCTAGGATACAAGAACTAGAGCTCCAGGTTGCATCTACACTAGAGAATATATCCAGGTATACAAGAAGCTAGGATACAAGAACTAGAGCTTCGGGTTGCATCTAAACTAGTGAATATGTATATTCATGTTTTCTGTAAGTAAAGCATGCCTTAAATTCAATGGCATATGTTTAGGAACCTGCAGCATGCTGGACATATGCCCTCTAGCAAAGCGTATTCTAGTATGAAAGAAGATCTCGCCTTTAAGGTATGTTTATAAGTATCTAATCCTCCCTCCCACCTCTCCACCACTAAATATAATAAAAAATATTCCTTATCATGTTAAATAATAATATACTAGCTTTGCCTGGAAAATATACCTTATCATGTTAAATAATAATATACTAGCTTTACCTGAAAAATGAGTATTCCCTATAAAATTCATAATGAACCTAAAACTTCTGAACCAAACTAAGAACATTACCGTGGTTCTACCGAGTTCCCCAGTTTAAAATTTGAGGCAAATTGGTCAATCATGAGTAATGATTGGACATACAAACAGACTACTACTTTATATACAAATATGTGTATAATTTGTGTGTATATATATGAATATCTGATCTAGGAAGGCGAAGTTGAGAAATCCAAAAATACTATTGAAGGACTGGACAGAGAGCATCAACAACTAGCTTTAAATCTAGGTAGCTTTTATAATCTTGGAAGTAGGTAGGTTGTAGGTATTGGATGGTAGGATATAGAAGATGGGAAGTATAGAGAAGATGATTAGTAGGATAAAGAAAGAAGATGGGAAGTATAGAGAAGAGGATTAGTAGGATAAAGAAGAAGATGGGAAGTGTAGAGAAGAGGATTAGTAGAATAAAGAAGAAGATGGGAAGTATACAGAAGAGGATCAGTAGGATATAGATGAAAATGGGAAGTATAGAGAAGAGGATTAGTAGGATACAGAAGAAGATGGGAAGTATAGAGAAGAGGATAAGTATTATAAAGAAGAAAATGGGAAGTATAGAGAAGAGGATTGGTAGGATATAGAAGAAGATGGGAAGTATATAGAAGAGGATTGGTAGAATAAAGAAGAAGATGAGAAGTATAGAGAAGAGGATTCGGAGGATAAAGAAGAAAATGGGAAGTATAAAAAAGAGGATTGGTAGGATATAGAAGAAGATGTGAAGTATAGAGAAGAGGATTAGTAGGATAAAGAAGAAGATGGGAAGTATAAAAAAGAGGATTGGTAGGATATAGAAGAAGATGGGAAGTATAGAGAAGAGGATTATCAGGATAAAGAAGAAGATGGGAAGTATAAAAAAGAGGATTATTAGGATAAAGAAGAAGATGGGAAGTATAGAGAAAAGAATTAGTAGGATAAAGAAGAAGATGGGAAGTGTAGAGAAGAGGATTGGTAAGATATAGAAAAAGATGTGAAGTATAGAGAAGAGGATTAGTAGGATAAAGAAGAAGATGGGAAGTATAAAAAAGAGGATTGGTAGGATAAAGAAAAAGATGGGAAGTACAGAGAAGAGGATTAGTAGGATAAAGATGGGAAGTGTAGAGAAGAGGATTAGTAGAATAAAGAAGAAGATGGGAAGTATAGAGAAGAGGATCAGTAGGATATAGATGAAAATGGGAAGTATAGAGAAGAGGATTAGTATGATAAAGAAGAAGATGAGAAGTATAGAGAAGAGGATTAGTAGGATAAAGAAGAAGATGAGAAATATGGAGTAGAGGATCATTAGGATTAAGAATAAGAAATATTTAATCATGAATATTTTTAGAGAAGATAGAAGCATTGGAGGAGAAAATAAAAACTGAGATGAGCACTTTGAAGGAGAAGATGGGAAGAATGGAAGAAGAAATGGTTACATTTATAGATTTGGAAAGGTTTGATTTTGTTTTCCAATCTTGACAAATTTGGTTTGGTTTACAAATCTTGACAAGTTTAATTTTGTTTATATTTCTGAAAAGGTTTGGTTTTTATTTTGGGACAGGTTTGGTTTGGTATTATATATCTGGACAGGTTTGGTTTGGTTTGATTTTTCTGGACATGTTTGGTTTAGTTCATATATCTGGACAGGTTTGGTTTGGTATTATATATCTGGACAGGTTTGGTTTGGTATTATATATCTGGACAGGTTTGGTTTGGTATTATATATCTGGACAGGTTTGGTTTGGTTTGATTTTTCTGGACATGTTTGGTTTGGTTTTACAGATATAGAAAGGTTCGGTTTATTTTTATTGCCAAACTTAGTTTTAGTTCTGTTTGACTTGGTTTCGTTTGTAACCTTTTCATGTATATTTGGACCTTTAACTAATTAATTGCATAATTTTATTCAAAATTTCAGTAGATTAATTGCCTCAAGTTCATTTTGATGTTTTATCTGCCTCTGGTTTTCATGTTTTATCTTCCCCTAGGTTTCATGTTTTTCTGCCTCTAGGTTTGATGTTCTATGTTTCATGTTTTATCTATCTCTAGGTTTCATGTTTCATCTGCCTCAAGGTTTCATGCTTTATCTGCCTCTAGGTTTCATGTTTTATCTTCCTCTAGGTTTCATGTTTTATCTGCCTCTAGGTTTCATGTTTTATCTGCCTCTAGATTATGTTTTATCTGCCTCTGGTTTTCATGTTTTATCTTCCCCTAGGTTTCATGTTTTTTCTGCCTCTAGGTTTGATGTTCTATGTTTCATGTTTTATCTGCCACTAAGTTTCATGTTTAATCTGCCTTTAGGTTTCATGCTTTATCTGCCTCTGGTTTTCATGTTTTATCTTCCCCTAGGTTTGATGTTTTATCTGCCTTTAGGTTTCATGTTTTATCTGCCTCTAGGTTTTATGTTTTATCTGGCTCTAGGTTTCATGTTTTATCTGCCTCTATGTTTCATGATTTATCTTCCTCTAGGTTTGATGTTTTATCTGGCTCTAGGTTTCATGTTTTATCTGGGTCTAGGTTTCATGTTTTATCTGGGTCTAGGTTTCATGTTTTTTCTCTCTCTAGATTTCATGTTTTATCTTCACTAGGTTTTATGTTTTATCTGGCTCTAGGTTTCATGTTTTATCTGGGTCTAGGTTTCATGTTTTATCTGGGTCTAGGTTTCATGTTTTTTCTCTCTCTAGATTTCATGTTTTATCTTCACTAGGTTTTATGTTTTATCTGGCTNGGGGGGGGGGGGGGTTGGATATATATGAAGTATTGTTTTCATGTTAGCTTGGTGTCAGATCTTATATATGAAAGGTTTATATCGTTTATAGAATGAATCTTATTAGATGCTCGTTATATTTTATCTAAAGATAATTTTCTAGATTTATATCACTTAAGTCGGCAATTTGCTCGAATATTTTTTTTAAGGGTGGGGGAGGGGTTTTATTATAGCAAACTTTTATTCATCTTGCATTCTTGAAAGAGTCTTTTTTTTGTCGACAAAAAGTTTTGCAGGATTAAGCCCCAAATAACATTTTACACAGAAATTTACAAATGAATGTACTCTTGACCTCCATTTACAAAGGCAATGTCCTATTAAAACGGTATTTTTTTCCTGAAATTTTGACAATTTTTTCTAGAGCATAATTCCGCAAGTTAATTTTACTCAGAACAAAGCCTTCAAATGGAGAGTCCCTTTTATAACTTATTTTTGTTTCAGATGATTGAACAGAATAATTACGGTGTTCAAGAGTTTATTTTCAACAAGAAAGCGGAATCCAACTTTGAGGCAGTTAAAAATAAAGTAGGAATATATATTAAAGTTTTTATATAAAACTAGTATATAGGAGACCGATTTTTAAATCTACTTTTGTTAAAAGGGATTGTTTGCGAAAAATGAAACGAGGGTTATATAAATCATTAAATCGATACCAAAATTAATTAACGAGTCAGGGAATCCCCGGACGCCATGAGCCTCCGCCATGCAGGCACGAGCCTCCGCCATGCAGGCACGAGCCTCCAATATTTGCTAGGCAGGCTGAGACTCCAAGATGCAGTAGGAGCCTCCGCTATGCAGTAAACGAGCCTCCGCTATACAGCACAGCTTCCTTAAAATTCTTTGGTTTAACATGTAAGAAAGATTTTTTTTTCCATTTTTTTTCAACTCAGTGGCACAAGAATTTTACTTAGGATTAATGTTGTTTATTGATTGTCATAATTTGTATCTTATATTGACACGAAAAGTGGTATAAAAGATTTATATTATTTAACATTTCTTACGCAGTAAGGAGGCTATTTGCAAATTATTTTGTTTTAATCTTTGATTTAAGCAATACCTTTTTTGGGAAAAATTTTTAAGTAAAGTATCGATTAAATCAAATAAAATTACTTTAAGAATTTTTTTCTCTAAATGTTTTCCTTTTTGCGTAAAAAATATTTCAAGTTTTAAAAACCACTTTACTAGTCATAATTAGTCACTATTTAAAAGAATTCATTAATACTTATGATCTTTGATAAATTTTGTATGCCACTATGTCGAAAAAAATCAAAATTATTTTTACTACTATTCTGACTTGCAGACTTGTTTACTTTATAGCGGAGGGTCTTACTGCATGGCGGAGGCTCGGTCTGCCTAGCAAATCTGGGAGGCTCGTGTCTGCATAGCGGAGGCTCATGGCGTCCGGGGGGTTCCCCCCCTTCTTTTATCTGCAAAATACAAGTTTATTTGGTTTGGTTTAAAGAATTTCGATTTTTTTCCGTCTTGGCTGGGAATAGAATCGTTATGCAAGCATTATATTGATTAAAAGTAACCATTGTTTTTCGTTAAAAGCTAACGTTAGAATAAAGCCGTGAAAACATGAATGCTATGCAATGTGACCGCATTGGTAAACCTAACTTTTAGTTAAAAAAATAAATCTTTAAAACATTGGGTAGCATTAAAATTGGTACAAAGGAATTGAATCCTTGCCACAAATTCTGATTTTCTAATCCCTATATCTTTTGAACCCTATGTTGTAAACCTTTGATATTTCAAACTTATATTATTTGATCTAACAGAAGTCATAGTTTGAAATGTCAAATGTCTACAACATTGCATGGACTGCAAAGATATAGGAATTAGAAAATCAGATTTTGTGACAAAGACTCAATTCCTTTACGCATGCTATAGTGAATAGATATAAATATAATTAAAAATTCCATTTCATTTTTCCTGAGCACTCACTATACAGCCTTTTAGGAGGACTCTATGTACATAAAAAAGATATTTTAATAAATATTTTAATTAAATTAAGATTTTCGTTACATTTTTCTTTTTTAAAATTTTTATTATTTATTTTGTTTGATTATCTAGTTAAGCTATGTAATTTCATTTCATTTAAAGCTCTTTTATCTAAAAACTTGACAATTAAATATTAAATGTTATAAATAAATAAAGCAATTTTTTGCTTTACAATTAAGAATTTATACTACTAAATTTTTAATTCAAAAGGTTTCTATTTTGTAATTTTTTAACCATTTTTCCGGACATCATTTTAATTTGAAACACTCGTTAATAATAACAAATAACAAAAATGAAATAACAAAATCCAATGTTCAAAACACAATTTTATCCTTGAAAGCTTAGTATCATCAAGAATAAATTAGATATCCGTGTTTAATTCTGTAAAAATTCATTTTAATCATTCCAAAGAACACGATAAAGTAGCTTGACTTATCGCAATAATAAATTTTTTTCAGAAGTTCTAGCTTTTTTCGTTTATTCATTGAAAAATAACTTCAAAGTGAATTTGATGGGTAAATCAAATAAATTAAATTCAAACTCAGTTTTACAGCAGGAAATATAAATCTAATCTTACTTATCATTTCCTCTGGTGTCGGAGTTTGAAGCCTCGATGATAAAAATAACTTTTTAAATATCAAAACTTTTATAAATGTTCTTTTCAGGTTTTGAAGCTGCAATGGGAGTACAACAAAATACTTCAGGAGAATCTAAAAAAGTCTCTGATTTAAAAAGTAAATAAAATTCAGATAATTGATTGAAACATATATACTCTTTTGGATATTTTCAATTTTTGAATTTGCATTATTTTATTTAAAAAAATACAAAACTTTTTTAAAACTATAAGTTTCAATATCTAAATATTTTTAATAAAAAAGTGTAGTTTCTGGTAAGAAATCATGGTTCCTTTGTAAAGATTTTCAATTAGAAAATTTAGATTTAATTAAGAGGCAGGTTTTTTTCGACAAAAATTTTTCGACTTTGTTTTTTTTTCATTACATTGTTATCTAGGGACACCATTGAATAGTATTCTATTTTTTTTCGTATATTCATGCATTTAAATGTTCATTTTATATAACTTTGATATTCAACCAAATTTTTAATAACGACTTTATCTTTCATGAATCTTTTTTTCCACTGATTTTATCAAATCGGTCAAAATTATTAAAAAGTTGACAATAGATATTTTTTGCGTTATGTGAATGATACATTGTGAATGTGAATGATTTTGAATAGATGTCAAATAATAAAAATCTAATTTTCTTTACAGGTTAAGAAATAAATATACACTATATCTACATATGTTCCTTCCACATTCTTCTATCTATCTATATATAAATTTGCCTTGTCTGGGTGTTTGTTTGTTTGTTTGTCTGTCTGTTTGTATCTAATAAACGTCAAAACGTCTGAACCGATCGGGTCCAAATTTTTTGTGTGACACAGGGAAGGTTTATGAATGATCAAAATTTCAAATATTTGTCTCCATCAAAATTCGATCTTCATCAAATTTTTGAAAATTTTGAAAATCCACAAAAATTTTTGTGAAAATCCGCGAATTTTTTTTGTTTTGTTTTACAATGTGTACACAAAGAGAACATGTTCACAATTAATTTAGAAGATGGGCGCGAAGCGCCCTATAAGGCTAGTATTATCTAAATATATCCTGTTTGTCTGTTTGCTTGTTTTTTGTTTGTTCTGGTGTCCGGTCAACTTTGATTGGAAAACTTGATAGAAGTTTGGTTTTTAAGAATTCAAAGTTGAGCAGATTGACTTTTATATAGATACAGTTTATAGTTTAGTTGGTATCCCAAGCTAGTATAAAATATAATCTCTTTTATCCTTATCAAATAATCAATGTTCGATATATAAATAAAAAATATTCAAAACATTTACCCAAAGAGAATAGAATATATATTAGAGTGGAATTTACTAGAAAAAAGTGTAAAACGGCCATTTTGTTGTACTGTTTCCATACTGCAGGTGTACTTCACATATGTGTGCTATATAACCTTTTGGGCCCTGGAATATCATTTTATAGAAAATCTAAAATTAATATTAAAAGAAAACCAAATTATGAAATAGGCTCGTTTCATAATTGACCAATGATCATTTTACAAATATGCCTTTCACTTTACAAACGATGATTTTCCGTTATAACTATAAATCAAATGATGTTTTTTATTCACCTAATTCATTTTATAAAGTTTATTTAACAGCTTTCAATTCGAAATTGAAATGGATAGTCTAGGGAACATACTGTATTAATTTACTCTATTGCATATAATTTGTGAACATTTACATGATTTGTATACTCCCTTTCAGACTGAAAGGGAGTGAAAAAATTCATACCGAGGGATTATCTAAATTCCACTCTAATATATATTCTGGTCTCTATACATATACCCCCCCCCCTTCCTCGCTAAACCTAAAGATGAACATCAAGTCAATATATTTGTTTTTCATCTATTGGTTGATTAATGAATAACAATTCTGTATTTTCTCTCTCAAACAGACTGTCGTTGCTATTTCAAGATTGGTATACCCGGTTTACAATGGTACCCTTGAACCCTTTACCTAGGATATAGAGATTCATTTCATTAATTCTTAATCTCCCAAATTTTTAATCGGACATCGGTCACCGAATTATGAACATGCAAATTTTTCATAAGAGAATTAAGAGGTCTCCAATGAGAGGTAAGAGGATCACTTTGAGAATTCAGAGGTTTCCGATAAGAGTTAAGAGGGTATCTTTGAGAATTGAGAGGTTTCCGATCAGAATTATAATGGGTCTGATAAAGATCATAAGGTTTCTGATGGGAATCATAAGTTTCCTATGAGAACTATTCGGTTTGTGATGAGAATTATTCGGTTTGTGATGAGAACTATTTGGTTTGCGATGAGAACTATTCGGTTTGTGATGAGAGCTTTTCGGTTTGTGATGAGAACTATTCGGTTTGCGATGAGAACTATTCGGTTTGCGATGAGAACTATTCGGTTTGCGATGATAACCATTCGGTTTGCGATGATAACCATTCGGTTTGCGATGAGAAATATTCGGTTTGCGATGAGAACTATTCGGTTTGTGATGAGAACTATTCGGTTTGTGATGAGAACTATTTGGTTTGCGATGAGAACTATTCGGTTTGTAATGAGAACTATTTGGTTTGCGATGAGAGCTATTCGGTTTGTGATGAGAACTATTCGGTTTGTGATGAGAACTATTCGGTTTGTGATGAGAACTATTCGGTTTGCGATGAGAACTATTCGGTTTGTAATGAGACTATTCGGTTTGTGATGAGAACTATTCGGTTTGTGATGAGAACTATTCGGTTTGCGATGAGAACTATTCGGCTTGTGATGAGAACTATTCGGTTTGTGATGAGAGTTCCAGGAAGAATCAAGAAGTATTTGATGAGAAATAACAATAAATATTCAATAACAATTCTACAAGAATTATAAATATACTGGTTGAAGTTCGAGGGGTTCCCCGTGAATTTAAAAAAAATAGAAATTGAAGAATTTTTTTTAATCAAACTTTTGAAAAAAAATGTTTAACCTGTGTATACCCCGGGGTATCTCAAGGGTTTCCTAAACAAATTCAGCCCATTCGGTCCAGCTGTTTCGCCTATAGCTAACATATAAATATATATGAGCGAAGAGCTTCATTATATATAAGTTTACAAAAATAGAAAATAGATGAAAACTCGCCACAACTCTAATTTTCTAATTTCTACATCTTTTCAACATAATGGCTGCATAGATCCTTTACATTTCAAACTAAAAAATTTGCTTAATTAAAAGTTTGAAATATCACAGGTTTTTAACATCAGGTTGCCAAGATAAATGTAGTTAAAAAAATAATAGTTTGATGCGAGTTTTCTTCCTGTGCCTTAAAATATGTACTGAAGATAGAAAATAATTGAAGTGTAAAAATATGTTTTGTTTGAAGAGCAACATTATTGAGTTCTCATGGGAGAAAATACATTTCTCTTCAACAACAAAAAACAAAACGTTTCCAAAAAAAATTAGAGTTTTGAGTTCAGGGGTGATTAAAAAAAAATAAATTGATGCCAATTACTCAATTCCACGTATAGAAAAAAAAACTAGATTTATAGGAAAATTTACAGGATGTCCCAAGAAAGAAAATCTATTTTTCTCTAATGTCTAGGTTTCTCTTGTTTAATAGTTCATCAGGATAACATTGTTTATTTTGATATGTCACAAATTAAACTTCAAGTCGTAAAAATACACATTTAATGTACATATTGGAATGAAACATTTATAGCAAAATCTAAACATAGATTACAATTACACAGTACATAGGAATTCTCTTTATATTCTACAAAAACATTGTGTCTGCAAATCTGAAACTTTTTACAATGTTATATCGTAAAAACGAGAGGGAGGACGACATCATTCAGAGAATTTGAAAAGTAGATAATTATTTTCATTGAAAAAAGATTGAGTTGAATAAGATGAAAGTTGCTGAAAACTCTAACTTTTCTAGGATTATAAAAAGAATTATATTTTTAACGAAGCTATAACAATGTTGAAACATTTTTAATCTAATTTTCTTTTAGTAGACGATAAATTTCTGTTTAAGGTTTTTAATATGTCGTAGAATAGATGAATTTCAAGAAAATAATAAAATATTTTACAAAAAATAAAAAAGCTTTCAGATACATTTATCGGATGAAATAAGTCATTTAAAAAAAGTAAAAGTTGGGAAAAGCAATGATTGTTCTTAACAAGATAGGTTTGTGCATTTATTTTTGCCTAAAAAACGAAACTTTTTATTTCTATTAAAAATTAAAGATATCTGAAAACTATTGAAAAAATCAACCTGAATCTACGCAGTACATTAAAAAATATACTGAATCGTGCGTTCATTTGTCAAAAAATTCAGAAAATTATTTACCAGTATGAAGCTACAAAAAGATGGTAAATTGATAACATACAATTATACGATTTTAAATAAATATTTTTAGATGAATAAGTGAATTGAAAAATTCTAAAAGATTATAATACCCGAAGTAATTTATATGAAAAATTTATATGAAATAAAAACTAAGAAATTTCATAATTTAATCTAGTTTCTAGGCACATTTCTTTACAAAGCTAAACTAGGAACAGAACAGTCTTTCTAGGAGTACAACTAGCGTACAACTAGCAGTACAACTAGGAGTACAACTAGTAGTACAACTAGTAGTACAACTAGGGTACAACTAGCAGTACAACTAGCAGTGCAACTAGTAGCACAACTAGTAGTACAACTAGTAGTACAACTAGCAGTACAACTAGGGGTACAACTAGCAGTACAACTAGTAGTACAACTAGCAGTACAACTAGTAGTACAACTAGTAGTACAACTAAGGTACAACTAGCAGTACAACTAGCAGTACAACTAGTAGTACAACTAGTAGTACAACTAGTAGTAGAACTAGTAGTACAACTAGCAGTACAACTATTAGTACAACTATTAGTACAACTAGCAGTACAAATAGCAGTACAACTAGTAGTACAACTAGTAGTACAAATGATTGGCGATTTTGCTTTAATCAGTTAGTTGGCTTATTTAAGAAGTAGTTAAACCAATTATACCTAGTTTATCTACGTCTTAATTCTTCATAAACTTCCATTTGTAGGATATATGTTGGTGACAACAATATACTTCACCATTTTTCCATTCACAACGTGGAGGAAAACAAAAAAGAGCTATTAAACACAAAGAAACTGATCACACGCTTCAAACTCTAATTTATAATTTATATCTTAACAACCTGATGTCGAAGACCTGTAAAATCTTCTAAACCAATTGGTCAACCTTTGAAATACCAAAAGTTTACACCAACAGGTTGCAAAGATATGCAGAAAAGAAGTTTGAACCGAGTTCTCAGTTTGAAAAAAAAAGAAAGTTTAGAAAGATTTATAATATTATCAACATGTTCCAGAATATTATGCTACTCACTGTATTTTTGAATTTTTGTGGAAACTGTGAATAGTTAAAGATTAATGTCTTTACTCCTTCTTACGCGAGAAAATTATAAATAAAATAAGAATTTAAAACCCTCGTCAAATATTTCTTGATATTACTCGTGAGAAACTTTTTTCTATTATAAAAACATTGCGGAATACTGGACATTTTTTGCATTGTAATTGTACACACTATATACAATAAAGACCTTTGAGAGTGGTTATAGGGGTGAGAAATGTTTTTGGAACATTTTCTAGTCCAAAAATTTATTTTTCCCATTGGGCAAAGCATAAATTAGTTATTTTAAACAGAAAATTTACTGAACTAATAGTTTGTTTTAAATTTTAGTTGAAAGATGTAGTCTAGTACTACATAGTTATTGACCCTTGTAAACACAGAACAATAAAAATATGATAAAAGTGACTACTGAAGTTATTTAAGGGGAGTCTCCATTGAAAAACTACCATTAATAATTCACAGCAGTAAAGCCAAATCTTTGTAACATCGCTGATAGAGATATTTTTGATTTTCCGATAAAAAATTGATGATCTCGCGGCCTGCAGTTTTTTTCTGAAAGTCGAAGAAAATGACTGAGATTTCTCTCTTTAACCTCAAACAATGACAAGGAAGATAAAACACTGTTGTGAATCATCAATGTTATTCAAAGACGGAGGATTGTTTAAAATCACGCCGAACCCCCTTATTTGAATTTATGTCTAAAATTTACCAAAAACCTTTATTTATCATATTTGATGAGAAATAATTTCAATGCAACATATTTAGCTAATTGAAATCGACTAGAAATAGTTGTTTATGCACTTAACATCGGAAAAGAAAATTTGTTTGTATTTGTTGTTAATTCATTTCACTAGATTTAATCAACATAATATATATATATATATATGATATATATATATTCAACCATATCTAATATATTTCGCTGAATATTATCTGTTGATTGTGTTTCTGTAGATTTGAAGATTTGATTAACAGTTACAGTTCACGTTTGAAGGTTGCGCTGTGTCGGTCAATCTTGTTCCTTTAGCTCCTATACCTGGATCCGCGTCCAGGGATTCAGACATCTTGTCACAGATCATATCCACCAACCGTTCAAATACAGCCTAGAATTATAATAATAATGATAATAATGATAATAATAATAATAATAAAAAAATAATGATAATAATAATAATAATAATAATAGTAATTTATGATATAAGACTGAATATATTGAATCCAATAGATTTTTCATTAGTATTCAATTAAAAATATTTTTTTTATATGTTTTTCTTTCGTTAACGATGAAAAACATATTTTTTTTTTCTTTAGAACTTTATAATTGTATCTTTTTTATTTTACTCTAAGATAGAAGCAATAACTTTCAAATCAGAAAAAACTAAATAGACATTTTTTCACGCCACAAATCAATGAAGTTTTCGACCTAGGCAAGACAAAGGCCAATACAAAAAATAAGAATTTATTTTCAAATGATGCATAGTCCAAAATTGATTAAACAAAGCGTAATATCTCAGATTTAACAGTTCGATCCTAATCCCAGTATATTTAGACAATTCTTTAAAGATTGTTGAGTTAAGGACCAAAAGGCAAAACCATCAATTAAGTATCTAATGTAAAAGAAATGTATACAAAACCCTATATCTTTGCAACCTGATGTTGTAAACCGTTGGCATTTTAGGTTCAGTTTATTCAATCTAACGGAATTAATATTTTGAAATATCTAAAGTCTACGACATTAGGTTGCAAAGATGAAGGAATTAAAAATCAGAATCTGTGTCACAGACTTTGTAGAGCTTTTTTGAGAAGGATTTCCAGATATCTAGTAGAGAGAGATTGAAGGGAGGGGAAGAGAGGGGAGTGGTAAATAAGAACCTTGGTTGCTCCTTTCATAAATATATTTTGCAGGTTTTAATTCTATTTGACGGTGGTTGAGCATAATCCCCTTGAAATAAGAGCGAGCTGGGTTTGCAAGAAAGAGATAATAGATTTTTAAAGGATATAGATCATTTCTGACAACTTAACATCCTTAATCAGATTTTTAAAAAAAACAATCAAAAGTTTTACTTTACTCAATTTCGGAATTAAGTTGAAAACGAAAAGATTTGAAGAGATTTTAACGCAACTGATCCTGTAATTAATTCAAGACTACCATTACAGATTCTTAGTTAACATTCTGAATAATATCATTCATGGCTAGCCTGACATTAATATTCTTAGTTCTTAGCCTGACACTAATATTCTTAGTTCTTACCCTGAAATTAATATTCTTAGTTCTTACCCTGACATTAATATTTTTAGTTCTTACCCTGACATTAATATTCTTAGTTCTTACCCTGACGGTTATAATTTACGTTCTTACCCTGATATTAATATTCTTAGTTCTTACCCTGACATTAATATTCTTAGTTCTTACCCTGACATTAATATTCTTAGTTCTTACCCTGATATAAATATTCTTAGTTCTTACCCTGATATAAATATTCTTAGTTCTTACCCAGATATAAATATTTTTAGTTCTTACCCTGGCATTAATATTCTTAGTTCTTACCCTGACATTAATATTCTTAGTTCTTACCCTGACATTAATATTCTTAGTTCTTACCCTGACGTTAATATTCTTAGTTCTTACCCTGACATTAATATTCTTAGTTCTAACCCTAATATTAATATTCTTAGTTCTTAAACTGATATTAATATTCTAAGTTCTTACCCTGACATTAATATTCTCCTTTGCACTGGTTTCGAAAAACTCTAAGCCTAAGCTGTCTGCTAGATGCTTCCCGCGCTCATACGAGATAACGCGCTCGTCTTCCATATCGCACTTGTTGCCAACCAGAATTACCTAAAAGATAATTTTGTTAGTTTGGAACATTACAAAATTACTTTTTTTGTGAGTTTTATAGATATTGCAAAAAAAATAAAATTTTCAGACATGTATGAAAAAAATTAACAATTAAGTAATTGGAATTTTTGGGTTTTCAGAAATTTTTACACTAGAAATTCGACCTTTTTTATGATTCAAGACTTTATTTAAAATTCTATTTTTTAAAAATCTTGAACTAAAACTTGTTTTTTCTTCGATTATTTTTGCAAAAATAATTTCTAATCTTACTTTTAATTAGAACCCTGCTTTTTACTTTAGTTTCTCATTATTTTCTGCTAACAATTTCTTCTTTGACCAAAAATGTTTTCAATAAATATCTGAAGTCCATTCAAGAAAAAAATTTTAATTTAATTTTCCGATTTCATTTTCCAATTATAGAATCATTTTCAATAAAGCAAAGTTGCAAAGATTTTGCTTACTTGTGCATTATCCCAACTGTAGGTTTTTATCTGGGTACACCTGAACATAGGAAATAAAGTTATTCATCCTCTCCATCCTATCCAGTATCCAATCCTATCCATCCTATCCATCCTATCCATCCTATCCATCCTATCCATCCTATCCATCCTATCCATCCTATCCATCCTATCCATCCTTTATCCATCCTACCCATCCTATCCATCCTATCCATCCTATCCATCCTATCCATCCTATCCATCCTATCCATCCTATCCATCCTATCGAACACTAAAACTTTATCATCCAGCAAATTGAAAACAAATGAATAATAGAACTTGCAAAGTTCTTCAATTGTAAAAAAATAAATTGGAAAATAAAAACTTTGGTGAATGTATACAAGATCGAAGTAACGAAAACATTTAGTACGCCTGTATAGCAATCATTTAATTAATTCTACTATCTTTCTACATCTTTATATCTATTTATCTATTTATCTATCTATCTATTCATATTTCTTTAAACTGCTTAGTTTAAAAACTAAAATATCTATCTATGTATTTATCTATTTATCTATTTATTTATCTATTTATCTATCTATTTATCTATTTATCTATCTTTCTATCCATATTTATATATATATTTATATATTTCTCTTTATCTATATCTCTATCTATCTATCTTTCTATTTATCTATCTCTCTATTTATCTATATGTCTATATATTAATCTATATCTATCTGTCTATCTATCTATCTATTTATCTGTCTATTTATCTATCTATATATCTATCTATCTATCTATGCAAAAATGACCTTAACACAGTTCTTGGCAGAAATTTTTTTTCTATTGCAAATGATTGTTCTGTAAATCTTTCTGATCTTAGTAAAATGTTAGTTAAGAAACAAATGAAATATTTTGATGTCCATTTGGACCATGCATGGAAAGTTCCGGTTTTACAAGAACTTTTAAATACAAGAACGAATAATTTATATGTTAAAGAATTCGATGATTACGTAATAACTGAAATGATAAATATGCTATGTAATGAGTGATAATTTTGCATATTTTTCTTTTTACTTTTGTAAAACTATTATTCAAATTGTTTAAACAAATTTAAACTACACCATTTATGTATGTATATCTTTATGTGTGAATAAATCTTTATAATATAATAATAATTTCTATCTATCAATCTATATATTAAGTATTAATAACCAATAGTTCCCTGTATATCTATCTGAGAAGTATAAATCAATCACTCACCAATCGTGTACACTTGTAAAGGATTCTTCATTAGTTACATCATACATTAGTATAAACCCCATAGCACCTCTATAGTAGGCTGTAGTTATAGTTCTGTATCTTTCTTGACCAGCAGTATCCTAAATACACAATACACATATATATAAGGATATCCACAAAAAATGAGATTTACGACTCTTTGAATATTTGAAGAATTGAAGAAGAAGGTTAGACGTAATTCCGTACAGTCGTCCTTTAAATCTCATTCTTTACGGGTAAATCTGTACATTGATTGCAGTTAGTCAGCTTATGGTAGGCGAAAGGTAAGGGAGAGGGGAGGGGGTTACAAAGAAAAAGTGTAGTGAGCGAATCATAATAGAGGTATGAAAAATATGCAGCATTCACTCACAGATAGAGCCACCATTAAAACTTGAACTATAGAAGATGGGCGCGAATCGCCCTAAAAGCCTAGTTACTAATATTCAACCTGCAGGGAACAAAAAATAAATGCTTAGTATAGACCAGGTCATTATTCTGAATATTGTCAATAATTCAAAATACGTAAATACATGAATGTATCATAGACACTGTACTGGGTTTACTTAATGTAAGTGATTAGGTTTCTGAACATTAGAAATTATAGAATTCTTGTTTCTGGCACTAGGTCGCAGCAATAGAGCTTGTATAATATCAATATTTATTATTATTTGTATTTTTAGACAAACTTTTTCTTGATAAACTTTTCTATTGGGCAAAGTTGTTTCCCTGCACAGATATATATAATATATACTAGCTGAAGTGCCCGCGGTGTTGACCGTGTAAGAAACACTTCTTAGAAAAATTTCGATTTTTTTGGCCTATGTTACCCCTGGGGTACTGAACAAAGTTCAGTCAATTTGGTCCAGCCGTTTGTCTAGCTTTAGCTAACATATAAATCTATATATATGGGCGAAGAGATTTATTATATATATAGAAAAGATGTATCGTGAGATTTTATTTATCATTTTTAAGAATTGTTTTATCAAAAACAAACATTTGAAAAATTTTGCACAGAAATAAATTAAGATTCATATAAATTCGCAACTTCGGTTAAGTTTAATTATCAGGTACAATTGTGACCTATTTTTGCAAATACAAATTGCAATACAGGGTTGCAATAAGAACTGCACAAACACCGATATATCAATATTTAATTATTTATATCTTCCTTTGCTATATCTACTCAAAAACAATATTTAGTAGTTATTGTCGCGATTTATCTAATTATAATAAAAATAGGGGTCAACGACTATTATTTCTTCAATTTTTTAAGAGGGGGAGGGGATAAAATGTAAAAGACTGGGACAAAATCAAAGACCTGTTTGAAAAACTTGGCATTACGACTTTTTGAGTCATTTTTCCAATGTACATTTAGATAAAAAAAAACACTATTATCCCATCATTAAGGGTTAGGTAACGTGAGGGGGTGGAAGAGCGCTGCGGGCAGGGCTGGATAGGAAATTTTTTCACTTCATATAGAATAGAAAAAATGGAATCCCCCATGTGAATTTAACTCCCTTTTCCCCAAACCTCAAGAGAATTTAACTTCCTTTACCACAGCCCTCATATAGAATTGGACTATGTACTCCCTTTACCACAGCCCTCATGTAGAATTGGACTATGTACTCCCTTTACCACAGCCCTCATGTAGAATTGGACTATGTACTTCCTTTACCACAGCCCTCATGTAAAATTGGTCTATGTACTCCCTTTACCACAGCCCTCATATAGAATTGGACTATGTACTTCTTTTACCACAGCCCTCATGAAGAATTGGACTATGTACTCCCTTTACCACAGCCCTCATGTCGAATTGGTCTATGTATACTCCCTTTATGTCAATATTTGCAATGTTGGGCAGACCTGGATTAACGTGATGTTTGTATACATTATACAACCGTGTTCAAGTGAAAAATAAAAATCATCGATATCAAAAGTATGTAAATAATTTATATAGATATCAAGTATTATATAGGGCAGTGTAGTGAAAATCCACAACTAAAAACAGGAATGAAATAGGAGAAGGGTTACTGTTGTCAATCCACTGAAAACTTTGTGTTTTTTTTTTGAGAATCAGTCCGACTTTAAGGCAGCTAAAGCAAGTTGAAGTTGTGCAGCATACATACAAACTAAAGAACACAGTACGGTATGCATGACAGTACACCAAAAAACTATCTTCTTTTAAAGAGATGAATGTGAGTCGGACATGTGACTCGTTAAATGGAGGGTCGCTTGCAATTACTTCGACAGTCCCTTTAAACTAAGTTCTTGTGATATTTTTCTGCACATTTTTTTCTTCTTCAAGTATTGAAAAAGGTTGTAGCAAGTTTGCAATATATCTGTCATTTTTGAAGAAGTGTGGAACTAAATTTCTAAAAGCCGGCAATTGATGGACATCGTTTAGGAAATAGGCAAATCTATATCCTGTTAGGAATACTTTTCTTTAAAAAATATCACTTTATCTTTTCAATTCTTATTTTCTTTCTTAAACCCAAGAACCAATTTTCTACTTAAGTGGGGAGAAGTGAGTGGTAGATATATACCTCCTCCATTCCATCATCTCCGGTGCTACCCCTCCCCACCTCCTGCTCCTCCATGTCCTGCTGGTTTCTGCCCTCATTACACCAGCAGTATATAGAGATAAAACTACTTGTTTTATCATTGATATATATTCAATTAGTAGTTTACCACATTCAACTCTCACCCTCATATTCTAGGTTTAGATATCAATATATAAAACAACTATGTCCCATCTTTAAACATTTTCAAAAAATAACGATACAAATTTCGCAGATTTTCCTATTTCCAAAATGTGTTCATCGAATCTTTTCGAAGGCATTTTTTTCATTCTGATCCCCTTCCCCGAGGTTATGTGAGTTATCATAAAAAAATTGGGCCTGACCAGTTCAGTCGTTTATTAAAAAGTAGGGAGAAATGTATATAATAATATAATTATCAACCTGACAAGAATGGCAACTCCTCAGTTATATTTGAATATACTGTAAGAAAAATCTATTAACTTGCTTTAAATAGCTATTTGAAGCAAGTGCAGTGTACATATTGATTCTCAAAGTTGGAATTTAAATTTTCAGTAAAAACATTCATTTCAGCCCTTAAATAGAAATCTGAAATTCTACTCTAAAACTAAAATCAAATACTCAAAACTTAAGGGTTCACATGTTTAAAGGGAGTGACCGGCTATGTAAGGTAGTTGAACTGAGTAAGCAGTGTTGTGTAAAACTTCTTTCGGATTCATTTGGCACATATGAAACTATTTAAAGATCTGGAAATCCTGAGTTTGAGCGCAAATTCGACGTTCAAAACTCCTACTTTGGGGGTGGATACATTTTCAGAATTAGTTTTTTTTAATTATTAAATATAACGACATCGAAAAATAAAGTAAAAATTATACAGTAATCTAATTAGATGGTTAGGAACATATTTCTCAAAAGAAATTTGTCAATAAATCAATGCTAAAATCGGTTATTTCGTTTTCATTATTATATTAAATTTCTTATCTTCTTTGAATTTATTCGCAGATTTCTTCAAATTTTTCAAATGTCGTCTTTTCAATAATAACTCTAGAAAATCTGCGAAATTCTTTGTGAATAATGAGAAAATAGAAACTAATAATTGAACAAGATTACTTATTTTCGATGATAAGATTAATTATTATTTTCTCAACATGTCTGTAGTTTATTGTAGAACTTTTTTTACATTTTATGTCGTCGTTATTTAATAATTTAAAAAAAACTAATTCTGAAAACGTATCCACCCCCAAAGTAGGAGTTTTGAACGAATTTGCACTCAAACGATCAGGATTTACAGATCTTTAAAAAGTTTAACATATCTCAAATGAATCCGAAAGAAGGTTTTCACAACACTGCATACTCAGTTCAACTACCTTACATAGCCGGTCACTCCCTTTAAACTGAAATTTTGAAAATTAAATCAGAGATTTCCATTAACTTGAAATTTTAAAGGAATTGAGTCTTTGTCACAAACACATATTTTCTAATCTCTTTATTTTTACAATTTGATGTTGTAGACCTTTGATATTTCAAACTATAATTTCTGTCAGATTAAATAACCTAAGTTTGAAAAATCATAGGTTTACACCTTTAAGCTGCAAAGATATAGGAATGGAAAATTTAAAATTTTGACAAAAACTCAATTTCTTTGTATTCTATTTTAACTATTTTCCAATAGTTCATATAAACTGACATTTTGTTACATAAATAAAAGATTTCCATTTTTGACCTTAAATTCGAATACAATTTGAACTAAAATAAAGAAATACTAATTTTATCTTCAAAATTTTGTTATCGTAAATTCTTAATTTAAAGAAATCAAACTATTTATAAACTTTCCTTGAGTTAGCTTAGTCTTTCAGGGCGCATCACACCCCTATCCTATAGTGAAACTTTAACTTTTATTGATTTTCAAGCCACCTATTTGTCCTTTTACTTCCAAGACCAGCTGAATATGTGTATACTAGCATTTTAGGTCCCTTGTTTAACAAGGATTTACACTTAGCTTTTTCCCTTGAATATTGCCCACCCCAACAAAACATATTTACCAGATTTTTTATTTTAATTGGTGCTTTTTTTAAAGAAAGATGTCGAACTTAATTTCTGGGCAAAATTTTTCAATTTGATAAACCTTCCCTTTCAAGTGAGTTGCCACAGAAAATTTGGGCCCGATCGGTTTAGCAGTTTTTTCCGTTTATTGGATACAAACAAACATATATATATTTGGCTTTTATGCAGTGGCGGATATAAGGGGGGTTATTGGGGTTATTTACCCCCCCCTAGAATCTTGGGGGTAAATACCCCCCCCTAGAATCCTGGGGGTAAATACCCCCCCCTAGAATCCTGGGGGTAAATACCCCCCCCTAGAATCCTAGAGGTAATTACCCCTGAACATATATTCAGGTCCTGAATAGCAGGGGTTACTCCACTTGCTGCCTCTAGAAGTTACAGTTTACTTCAAAAAAAAATGCATTCCCTATTGATTAGTCTGCACTCAAGTGCATTTTCATGATAGTAAAAGTTTTTGCGGCATTTTGCAGATGCCTAAACAGTTATAAGCTTTGAAAACTGTTTAAAATTTAAACAAAAAATAGAAACGGAACTTATGTATATTGATAATTAGGTTGCTAACATGGCTGCGGAACACCATGAAAACGGAAAGGCTATCTAGCCTTGCACTCATGCACTCCNAATGACGTCACAACACACCATTACTTCGTCCGGCCACACCTTTTCGTCTGTCATTGTTTAATTCTTTTTTTTTAAAGTATTAATTAAAATCTTTTTTTCACAATCCCTTAATCAAATTAAAACCTATAGCCATGTTCCCAACTTTAAAAATGTTAATTTTTGTTGTAGATCCTAAAAATCCCAGCTCCCTATCAACAAAAAGTTGCAAATTAGGAGTAAAATATGAAAACATCATTTCCGGACAAAAAATAGGTGAGGCATACATATTTTCCGTTCTTTGCTAATATCCTTTAATTTTTCAGAAAAAAATGTATTTTAAACCTTATATCCGCCCCTGCTTTTATGGAACTTTGCGCCATCTTCTATTTTAATTGTGAATTCTCTTTGTATAAATTGCAAAACAAAAACAAACACGGATTATAAAATTTTTTTGTTGATTTTGAAAATTTTTAAAAATCGAATTTTGTTAGAGGCAAATTTTTAAATTCCATCATCCATAAACCTTCCCTGGGGTCAGGTGAGGTCCCACAAAAAAGTAAAATACACATATAGATATAGATAGATATAATGATGCTACTTACCCAAATCTGAAGTTTAACCCGTTTATCCTGTCTGAAAACCGTCTTCACCTTGAAATCTATCCCAACTGTACTAACAAAGGCAGATGTAAAACTATCGTCTGCATATCTAAAAAAAAACTAATGTAAATTGTTTTGTTTTTTATAAAAAATTAAATCTATGACGCAATCCAAAATGTTAAATTCACAAAAGTTTACTGAAGTTTAGGAAAAGATAATATTTCACATTTCAAACAATAAAACAAAAACTCGGTATTTTTTTCTCATTTCTTATTCCTTACTCATCACTTTCGGTTTATTTTTGTCCCACTCACTATATGAATTTTCTATATCATTATCATAATTTTTTTCTATTGTATCAGTATTCCTTATCTTTCTCTCATTCTCTTCCCTTTTTTCCCCCTCTCATTTTTTAATTATAACTTTATTTCATCAGTTTCCATATTTTCATTCTTATTTTTTAATTATAACTTTATTTCATCAGTTTCCATATTTTCATTCTTATTTTTTAATTATAACTTTATTTCATCAGTTTCCATATTTTCACTCTCATTTTTTAATTATAACTTTATTTCATCAGTTTTCATATTTTCACTCTCATTTTTTAATTATAATTTTATTTCATCAGTTTCCATATTTTCACTCTCATTTCTTAATTATAACTTTATTTCATCAGTTTCCATATTTTCACTCTCATTCTCATTATCCCTTTCTTTTAATTTAAAGCTTTACATGTCTGATTTATCACGGGACCCTTTAACCCTTTGCTGGATTAAAATGTTTTAAATTTCCTTCTGTTTCTCTGCCGCATAAATCCGCAAGTCTCTTTTACAAAGATCCACAATCCAAAATAGTTTGTCATTTCCTTCAGCAAACAAATGTTAAACACAGGTTTAAAGGGTGCCAATGTGAATCAGCCCTCTAGAAATGGAGGTTCTCTTATGTCCGCAGTCCCTTTAATAATAATTATATCCATTACCTGAATAAGAAGGACGTTTTACCAACAGAACTGTTTCCAATGATAAGAAGTTTGAACATATAATCAAAGTTTTGATCCGCGGCATCTTTCTGCCAGGTCTGTCCGGTACCAGACATCTGAAATATGTTTAGAGATCAGAAGATCAGGTGATCAGAAGATCAGAAGATCAGAAGATCAGGGATCAGAAGATCAGAAGATCAGAAGATCAGAAGATCAGAAGATCAGGGATCAGAAGATCAGAAGATCAGAAGATCAGGGATCAGAAGATCAGAAGATCAGAAGATCAGAAGATCGGAAGATCAGAAGATCAGGGATCAGACAATGAGAAGATCAGAATATCAGGGATCAGAAGATCAGAGGATCAGATGATCAGGAGATCAGGAGATCAGGCGATTAGGCGATTAGGAGATCAGGAGATCAGAATATCAGGAGATCAGAAGATCAGGAGATCAGGATATTAGGATATCAGGAGATCAGGCGATCGAAAGATCAGTAGATCAAGAGATCAGAAGATCAGAAGAACCGAATATCAGAGGATCAGAAGATTAGAAGATCAGAAGAGAAAAGAATCAATATTTTTAGAAAAGAAGTGGAGATCCCCTGGTAATTCTTGCATGAAATGACAGGAGCTGGGGAAACAAACAGGATTAGAAATTAAGTAAGAAACCTGAAAAAAAGATGAAGAAATCAGGAAAGGAACTAGGAAAGTAACAAGTAAATGAAATAGGGATTGAATTAGGTAAGGAACTAGGAAAGAAACAAGGAAAGGAACTGGGAAAGGAAATAGGAAATGTATTAGTAGGAATAATGAATAATTAACAGATTTTGTGTGAATAAACGTGTATGTCGAGTAGCTCATGTTCCCCTAGCAATACTTAGTAATTATCTACATATATTCCCCGAACCCATCTTCTACGCATAAATAATATTCCATACTTTTTTCTTTTTAGTATTATCCACGGATTCTAAACAATGTTTTGAATTTCGTAGTTATTTTAACCTTGGACTCGTCCGATTTAAAGAGTTTTATGTCGTCTTTACAACCTCATCATATGTGGGTAACCCTGTATGATACATTGCAACTGGATCAGTTTTAAGCCAGAAATTTATATTCTGTTTTGTTCTTCCCATCAATTGTTTTTAAAGAAATTTTGGATAAGAACATGATTATTTAAAAAGAAATTTTGGATAAGAATATGATTATTTTTAAAGAAATTTTGGAAAAGAATATGATTATTCTTAAAGAAATTTGGGATAAGAATAGGATTATATTTATAGAAATTTTTGATAAGAATATGATTATTTTTAAAGAAATTTGGGATATATTTATAGAAATTTTGTACAATAATATGATCATTTTTTTCGAAGATATGTATTTGGCGTTTATCCCTTTGTAAAATTTGAGAATACTCTTATTTTACACATTTATTAATAATATTATGTTGATTGAAGGGACTAAAAGCGTAATTTTAAGTGACCTTGAATTTAAAGAGAGGCATCCCCGAATCCCGACGGAACCCTTTGAACCTTTGACTGATCTGTGTTCAAGGATGACAGACTTTCCTCATTTATTTATAGAAACGCTTGTAATTGTTCCATACGTTGTTAGCAAGCTGTTTTACATTTAAGAAAAATTTAAATTTTCTTCCTAGAACTGGCAATTTTGCACTTTTTAAACAACATTTAAAAGATATATATACTGAGTTCTCCTCCTCTATGATCAAGGTTAAAGGTTTAAAGGGTTGTTCAGTTGTGAATTAGGAATGTAAGTTGTAAGTTGGGTATAGAACTTTTTAATGGATTGTAAGATCACTTGAAAGGAATTGAGTTTTTGCCACAAACTCTGAATTTTAAATCCCTATATATTAATAACCCAATGGTGTAGACCTTAGATATTTCAAACTATGACTTCTGCTACATCAAACAATATAAGTTTGAAATATAAAAGGTTTACATCATTTGGTTGTAGATATATGGGTATTAGAAAGTTGGTATTTGTGGCAAAGACTCATTTCCTTTGTCAAACATTCTTTTTAACAACATAAATTTTTCCATTCCCAAAATTGCCTTGATTATGATTATGTTATATGTAGAATCATTTAATATTTATTTATGTCTTTCTAAATACATATGAGTAAAAACGTAATCCTTATAATCTTGAATTATAAAATACTTCTCAAAATACTAGTAAACAGTATCTTAAGCAAAGATAAGATACAAGATGATTAAATCTATCTTTACAGAGTATATATTGTACTAGGATATATAAATATACTATACTAATTAACATCCTGAGATCTGTATACTGTATAATAGTATATATACAGACTATACTAATCAACACCCTGATATCTGTATACTGTATACTAGTATATATACAGACTATACTAATCAACACCCTGAGATCTGTACACTGTATACTAGTATATAAACAGACTATACTAATCAACACCCTGATATCTGTATACTGTATACTAGTATGTATACAGACTATACTAATCAACCCTCTGAAATCTGTATAATGTATACTAGTATATAAACAGACTATACTAATCAACACCCTGATATCTGTATACTGTATACTAGTATATATACAGACTAAACTAATCAACACCCTGATATCTGTATACTGTATACTAGTGCATAAACAAACTATACTAATCAACATCCTGATATCTGTATAATGTATACTAGTATATACACACTATACTAATCAAAACCCCTGATATCTATCTGTAAAAGTGTTAATACTATGACTACTATAAAGATACATGTTTGTTTATCTGTAAATATATTAAATACCAGACATAAGTTGACAAGAATAAAGATATGAGGATATAAATAAACTGTAAAGAGGATGGTTAGGACGTAAACTCTAGTTTCTCCAGGTATACTACTGTACTGTATAGTGTATACCCGTGTAAACGGAGGTTTAGGATAGAACTGACAATCCTCCAATCTACAGGTTGCTTTCTCCTTCCTTTCTCTCAGGTTTAGCTGTTCCATCTGCTCCAGCTGGTTTTAAACCCTGATCAGCTTTCTCTAATATCTTTACCAGGAGATATTATGTCAAGCTACCGTTACCCTTCATTCAATTATTAAATATCAAAAATATTAGTTTATTTATTCTTTTCTATTTGTTTGACCAGAATTCTCTCAGATGTATAATTATATAATAACTAATATATATAGATTTAT
>NW_019396466.1:0-51336 GCF_000591075.1 Eurytemora carolleeae | reverse complement strand
CTTCTCCCCATTTTATTCCCAATCTTATCACATTTTCTCGCCTCTCCCTACCCTCCTCATATTCAATGTAAAACTAACTAGAACTATTACCCTTGATGGAGGCATTCCTCGTCCTCTTCCCCTTCTTCCTCTAGAGGTTCCCCTAGGAGATGAACGAGGACTGTATTGAGGGGACCCTCTGCTCCCTGAATACAATTCAAATTATTATTTAAAAAAATTGGAATTTGAAAACGACATTCAAGCAATCTTATTCGTAGTGATGTTTTTAAAAAGCAAATAGCTTAAAAATCAGCATAAAATGGGTCTTTGTCGACTGCATAATTGCTTAATGTTTATTGAGATATATAATGTTACAACTTGCACTCCACTGTATCTAAGGTTCAAAGAGAATATTAACAAAAATTATAGGAGATATAGGTAGGATGAAACATGAACAAAATCAGAATCGATCGGTTCTACTTGTTTTGGAAAAGCGAATTTTAAAAAAACCTTTGAAATTTGTCTGCCTTTTTAATTTTACAGAACAGTTAACAGAAAATTGTAAATATTATCATGACATTAATATAAGATCATATTTAAAAAAAATCAATCGTTAAAATATAATTTGACGATCCACATCCTTAACGATAGTTTTTGCCACAAACTCAGATTTGTATATCCCTGTATTTAAGCTACCCGATGTCAAATAGATCTTAAAAAATTTCAAATTATGAATTCTGTTAGATTAAATAATCTAAGTTTAAAAATAACCGGTGTACACCATCAGGTTGCAAAGATAACGAGATCCGACAATTTGGGTTTGTGACAAAGACTCATTTTGTTAGTAAATACAACCTGAAGAGCCTTGTTTAAGACGAGGAGAAGCTCCGGAGAGAAAAGGGTTTCCTAGTCCTGCTCCAGGTCCTACTCCACTAGACTCTGAAGGGGACCCTGAGATTATAAGAAATATCCGAGTTTAGAAACCCCGCTTGTAAAATTCGAAGAATCTGAAGTTATAATTCTCAAACCGTTAACTCTAATGCTATGCTTTTTCTTCTTCTTCTTGCCCTTTTTTCTTCATAGCTCAATCAATTTTTAATGGACAAAAAAAGGCTTAACCAAATCTCTTAACTAGGAGTTCTAAATTGGTTTGTGCATATCTTAAGAACATGGAAAGCCCATTTCATTCAGAGGAATTACTTATTCAGTCCAAAGTTAAAGGCTTTTTCATAGAATTACGTGGGGGCTTAAAGGAACTGATAACTTGCATTCTTTCCATGTATATCTGTGCAACTAGATGGTGTAAACATTGACTATAATATGATTTTGGAGAACTTTTATTAAGCTAAATAAAAAGTATACAAGATAAGGCTGCAATAAGGATTAGAAAATTACACCATAAAGAGAGTAATCAGTTCTCTTCTATTGTATCTAATTTGTCTGAAACTGCATGATAAATGCGTGTAATAAATACCGTGGCAGATCCCATAGTTACACCAAGATAAATTACATTGTAAATTGTCTATAAATCTAAATGCTCTTATCAGAAACTACGCAAATCTTGCGATTAACCTAACCTAACTACATCTGTAAATAACTACGTCAAACCTGTATTGTTATTGGCTTAAACTACGTTGGTATATAACGAAAACTCGTAACTACGTCTATTAATTATTAAACTTAATCTGTAACCTAGAATCAAAATACATTCAGTTGGAATTAGACGTCATGCTTTGATTATGGTGTGAGAGTAATTACTTCTTGGTTAGCAAATAATAAGCGATCTGAATCACCTACTTCAAAGATAGATATAGATTGGGAACTGGTTCAGATAAAATTGTGTCCAGATTGACATTGATAGTGAAGCATTGGTACAGATAAATTGAGTCTGGATTGACATTGATAGTAAATCATTGGTACAGATAAATCATCTCCGGATTTACATTGATAGTGAAGAATTGGTACAGATAAATTGTGTCCGGATTGGCATTGATAGCGAAGCATTGGTACAGATAAATTGTGTCCGGATTTACATTGATAGTGAAGCATTGGTACAGATAAATCGTGTCCGGATTGATATTGATAGTAAAGCATTGGTACAGATAAATTGTGTCCGGATTTACATTGATAGTGAAGCATTGGTACACATAAATCATGTCCGGATTTACATTGATAGAGAAGCATTGGTAAATATAAATTGTATCCGGATTGATATTGATAAAAAAAGCATTGGTGCAGATAAATTGTGTTTGCGAAGCATCAGTACTGATAAATCGTGTTCGGATTGACATTTATAGTGAAGCATTGGTACAGATAAATTGAGTCTGGATTGATATAGATAGTAAATCATTGGTACTATTAAATCATGTTCGGATTGACATTGACAGTGAAGCATTGGTAAACATAAATCATATCCAGATTGACATTAATAGTAAAGCATTTGTGCAGATAAATCGTGTTTGCGAAGCATCAGTACTGATAAATCGTGTCCGGATTGACATTGATAGTGAAGCATTGATGCAGATATATCGTATCCGGATTGATATAGACAGGAAAGTGTTATTGAACTGAATAGTTCTTATACCTCATAGACCAACAAGAGGGATTGAGTTGTACCTAAATTGATATGGGTCTAAACGGATGTATTGCAGTGGGGCATTTACTACATGGGTAAATGAAAAAATATATTATAAATCATGGAGATAAATAGAGCCCCCTGTCTATAGAAGTGTAGTGATCTGATAAGGAAATACAATATAGTTCGTAATGAGATATTTAAATCAATTATATATGCATGACGTAATTGGTGTAAAATATGATACGAAATAAAAGTTCCAACACATTCTTTAGTGCCGAGAACATTAATAATAAAACAGTATAAAAAAGAATACATAAAACTACACCAATGTCTCTGTAAGTTAAGCACGGTAGTCTAGATATAACACCATTAATATCGAATACTTTGTCTGTGCACTAAAAATGAAGCATTCGAAAAAATATTATAAATATGAAGATAAATAAATAAACTAGCTTGGGAACCCAGCGTTGCCCAGGTTACTCATAGTTACTTCCGCCGTTTACCCGCACTTGGTCGATTTACAGGGAAACTAAATTTGTGCTATTAAGGTCTATCCACTCAACTTAGACTATCAAAAGAACATTCCCGTGGATCTCCCGAGATCCCCAATCAAAATTTTAAGCAAATCGTTCCAGGGGTTCATGAGTTATACATACAAACAAAGAAACAGACAAACAGAGATTTATATTTATATATGTCTACTAGTAACTGTTGTTACCTGTAAATCGTCCTGATGAAGTATCAGAGAACGGAGATATTACAGAACTACGGGGTGTAACTGTAGATGCAGATCCTGGGAAACATTTGGAACATAAGGAGAGATAAATAAAATCAGGGAAATTACATATTTAAAGAAGTTTAAAACTACTATATGAATTCCATAAACCCCCCCCCCCCCACTTCCCTTTATTTACATGCAATTTTAATCTGTAGCCAACACAGTATATCACAAACCATTTTAAAGCTAATCGCATGGTCATCTAATACGTCTAAAGCTTTATTCGAAAGTTTCCCTAGAAGGGTACATTTCGTGTAAGCTGTCCCGTTTTGCCTAGCATAGCATGCTTGCCTTAGCTCCTTGAAAGTTGGCCCGGTTCTTGAAATGAACCAAAGTCTATATGTGCGCGCATGTTATGGAATTTTAATTTCTTTTTTTTTATGGTTAACGAACAATATTTTTAGTAGAACATAATGGGAAGGGGAGGTGGCAGAAATCCTAAAACAAGGAAATTGCCTAAATATTCAAATATGGCAGTTTATAATCTAACTATTTAAAAACTTTACGTTAAAATGGAAGAGGAAACAATTTCATGCAAAATAGTATACATTTGTTAACACAAATTCGAAAATATAAGGAAGACGATTTTTCCGACTCAAATGCCGTAGCCTTTTCTCTAGATGTATGTATACTCAAGATCCATTTCCGCCATGAAGCCCACATGTAACCCCCGCTTCTTCTCCCCCCCCCCCCTTCTACAGATCCCAGCCTCGGCAGTCAGCTATAAACACTCAAGACATTCACAACTCCGTCTCAACCCTGGCTCCTCCATGATGATGATACAGATACTCAGCGCAATGCACCTGTTGATCTGCCCCACCAACATGAAGCTCTACATCACCCCCCATGACTCCTTCAGGCTGATGATGCAGATACTGAACTAACAGCAGGCGTGCTTATGCCTCTGATCTCCCTATTAACTTCTTGAGAAGCTTACGTAGGAAACTAAAACGGATCTGACCGAAGTTTCCGCTATCTCGAGTTGCATTGCCTTCGATCCATTGATAAGCCCTGTTGTCCCAGTTCCCGGATCTGCTCCACCAACATGAAGCTCTACAACACTTCCATGAAGCGCCATCTAATATCCAGCATTAATTCCTTTGTTAATTTCTAAATCAACCAATTTTAACTCCGCCTTAAATGCAAATATTTCAAAACACTCGTAAATAAATGTTAGAAATATCCATTTTAGATCTCTTTATTTTATTATAGTGACTTTTCAAGTCAACAACATTATTACTAATATTATTATTTTGTTTATTTTAATTATCTTAAAGATTACCTACCGAGATTTTCAGGTAGGGAGGGGGAAGGAGATATGTCTGCTCCTACTTTTTTATATTCTCTAAATATTCAAACATAATTTTTAATTATTTTTTGAAGAAAAAACTTTTTTATCTTTCATAATTATTAGAAATAACATTGTGCGTTAAAGTGAAACACTTGAAATTCAGTGGCATGACCAGAATAACAGTATTGATGTCTTCTTATTCTTCTTATACTCATTTATTCAATGGTCGCTAAGAGTTTTATTATTTTCAAATGATTTAAAAAATAAAATATTTTTAGACAATATTCATACGAGTTATGACAATTTGAAAATAAAAAATATTTAGAATCATGTCTCATTTGACAGAAAGAAGAGAAACACCAATTATTCTAAAGTTTTAGCATAATTCATTTTTCCAATCTCAATAGTCTCCATTGCGTTTTTTACAGTTTCTTAGTCCTTACTGGGAAATTATTCTAAAACTAGCAAAAATTATGATTCCTACCTTAATGATGCTGGCCTTTTATTTCGACCTTAAATAAAGATTATTATTTTCAAATAAACAAAGAATTAAAATTAAATTAAAATGTAAACAGAAAAAAAAAAATTAAATAGTTCTTTAAAAATTTTTTTTTTGTTTTTAGTAATTTATATGAGTCTGAACACAGAAGAGTAAAATGAAAAAATAAAAATAAATCAACTTTGAAAACCCTAATTAATTCTTAGTAAGTTAAATTATAATCAAAGTTTTTCGTTAAAAATAAAATTAATTTTGTTATGTAATAAACTAATTTTCCCATAAGTACAAAACTTTTTAGAATAAAGGAAAACTTTAATTCCATCGAATTTTATCGATCAAAGTTTTGTTAATAATATTTGTTGATTTTATCAAAATAAATGTCAATAGATCTGGACGTAATTAAAAAAATCTTCATTTTCAATATTTTTCGTCCCACATTTTAATTTTTTAAGTTTTAAATTTCTAGTTCCTATAGGCAAAACTTCCTAACGAAAACTTCTGAAAGTGCCGTTTTTACAGAAAACAAATTCAAATGGCACGGGCAGCCGTAGTACATTTGAGTTTCCGAGTCGGGTCAACCTTTCCGGTCCCAGTTTGTACTGTATCACCCGGACATTGGGTAAATAAAGCAGAGACTCAATAGGACTAGCCAGGGCAACAAGGTTGACACGGTCAGACTTTAGGTTTAATTTACTGTTACTAAAGGGTCAGATGTGCGTGAAGGTTTTAAATTGAATAAATATGTCTTGATTTCCTCACCTATGGATACCCTGCTCCAATCTGATCTTTCTGAAATTTGAATTAAGTAAATATTAGAAAATGTCAAATTTACGAAAACCCCCCTATTGTTTTAACCATTTTAACACAATGTTAGATATCGAAAGTAATTGAAATTATCTGATCCTCGAGTAAAAAATTTAATTGAAATTTTTTTTAATTTGTGGCAAAGGCTCAATTTTCCTTCGAACTTCTTTTTCTGTCTAGTTTTCATTGCTCTAATTAGCAAAAACAGGCTGGATATTTACGCTAAGATTGGTCAACAATCCCTTTAAGATCAGCTGAAATTACCTAACGGAGGTCGAATAACAAGTCGAGGACGTTGCCCAGGGGGGCCTCCAGGTTTAGGAGATGTTCCTGCAGACTGAGGTCCAGGGGGAGAGGAAAGGGCTCGAGGTTCAGCTCCAGGGGGAGTGGACAGGGCTCCAGGTTCAGCTCCAGGTCCTACTCTAGCTCCGGGTACTATTCTACCTTTACGGAGAGTTACAGGGGAATCTGTTGGGGTGGAGTATATACTGGACATTGGAGCATATTCACTTTAGATTTATCTGAAATATATTTATTTTGCTTCAGTTGGAAATGGAGAACGAGGAATATATAGAAATGTCAAAAATTTTCATTTACTACCATCTAATTATTTATAGAATATTGTTAAAATTCAAATTCAAAACATTGATATTTATTTTATATCCTGGGTATTCACAGATTCTAATCTTCAAAATAATATTTTAACTGATTTACCGAGCTGTTTTTGTTTCTGGGTTTATTTTGCATTTTTTACGTTAAGACAGGATGCACATTTTATTTAACAATTTGACAAATCTAAACAGTACAGTGAGACCCCAAAAGGAAGACAATTTTTTAGCAATCTCATGTGCATTTGACATTGCTAAACCACTATATTGGAAATTTCCTTTTTAAGTAAAATGAATAAATGCTATGTTTCATGTTTTTTGGACTATTTCATATTTGAATTAAAAGTTGATTTTCACAGTTCTTTCCCTATTCCACAGTTTTATTGGTCTAACTGTACAAAAGAGTGAACGTTAAGAAAATAAAAAGATTTCAACCAAAACAAATAGAAAATAAAAATAACTGAAAAGTTTAATCTAAGAAACCATTAAATTACTTTTAACTGTCCTTCCCTGCACTCCACTAGGTTCTTCACCGTCTTCACTTTTTCATTTAGTTTTTATATCTTTAAAAGAGTTCTTCCATCTAGCTTCAAATACACTTGTGTTTCCTACTTCAAAGGCTTGAAACGTGTAACAGCAGCGTGGCAAAATAAACAATATCAAATTAAATATTTGTCTATTGCAATATCAAATTATTTTTTAAACCTCGGAGATATATACAATAGGAAGAATATATTGCAGAAAATATATAAGTGTTTACATGATATCCAGACAGTAAACAATTTCTCAAGGGCACAGAGATGTCTATTATTATTTTTAATAAGATTTATTTTCACACACAAATATAAATTAATATTTTATGGTGTAGAGACTGTTTTTTTATAGTATTTATTTATTTTCAAACACAAAATACAAAATCATAATGTATGATGGTTCAGCTTAAAATAAAACACAAAAGAAAATTTATAATGAGCCAATTGAAAGTATAATTTCTTAATTTTGTTTGATCGTATTTGTTGAAGCAAAGTATACATATTGAAATCTCAACTAAATATACATTCATTGTGCATTTACAAGTAGATAATTAGTCAGCACTCAAATAATCAAAACATTTTCAGGAATGCATTCATTGAACTTATAAATACATATTGATTCAACAAAAGTAGCAATGTATTCTCGTTGACTGTAGTAAACTTTGACATCTACCATTAGCAAAGGGTGTGATCCCATACTCGTTGACTGAAGTAGACTTTGACATCCACCATTAGCAAAGGGTGTAAACCCATACTCGTTGACTGTAGTAGACGACATCTACCATTAGCAAAGGGTGTGATCCCATACTCGTTGACTGAAGTAGACTTTGACATCCACCATTAGCAAAGGGTGTAAACCCATACTCGTTGACTGTAGTAGACTTTGACATCTACCATTAGCAAAAGGTGTAAACCCAATCTAGTTGATTGTAGTAGACTTTGACATCTTCCATTAGAAAATATGTAAACCCATTCTCATTGACTATAGCAGACTTTGACATCTACCAATAGCAAAGGGTGTAAACCCATTCTCCCAAATCTATCTATATATATAATCAATCTGTATTTCGTCCTATCTTTAATCTTTATCTTGCCAAATCTGCATGATCTGTATCATGTCCTTTCTGTATTATCTGTATTGTGTTCTATCTGCTAAATCTAAATCATGTCATATCTGTAAAATCTGTATCATGTCCTTTTTATAAAATCTGTATCTTGTTCTATCTGTATAATCTATATCTATTCTCATCTGTATAACCTGTATTTTGTCCTATCTGTATTATGTCCATTCTGTATAATCTGTATCTTGTCCTATCTATATCATCTGTATTGTCCTTTCTGTAAAAACTGTAAAATGTCCTATCTGTATTTTGTCATATCTGTGTAATCTGTACCTTGTTCCTATCTGTATAATCTGTATCATGTCTTATCTGTTTAAGCTGTATCATATGCATTTTGTTCTATCTGGTAGAACTATGTATCCAGATTAACTAAATGTTGTGTAAGTGCTCTGGTAGAGCTATGTATCCGGATAAACTAAATGTTGTGTAATTGCTCTGGTATAGCTATGTATCCGGATAAACTAAATGTTGTGTAATTGCTCTGGTATAGCTATGTATCCGGATTAACTAAATGTTGTGTAAGTGCTCTGGTAGAACTATGTATCCGGATAAACTAAATGTTGTGTAAGTGCTCTGGTAGAGCTATGTATCCGGATTAACTAAATGTTGTGTAAGTGCTCTGGTATAGCTAGGTATCCGGATTAACTAAATGTTGTGTAAGTGCTCTGCTAGGTATCCGGATTAACTAAATGTTGTGTAAGTGCTCTGCTAGAGCTATGTATCCGGATTAACTAAATGTTGTGTAAGTGCTCTGGTATAGCTAGGTATCCGGATTAACTAAATGTTGTGTAAGTGCTCTGCTAGAGCTATGTATCCGGATTAACTAAATGTTGTGTAAGTGCTCTGGTAGAGCTATGTATCCGGAATAACTAAATGTTGTGTAAGTGCTCTGCTAGAGCTACTGGAACTGACCTTGTTATACTATATTGATACAGATGTGAATACACTTGTTTGAATAAAAGCTTTGCATTATTTTATCATCAGCCATACAGACATGATCAATGTTTAGATATTTACTTCAGATTCAGGTCATCATCATGTACAGAGTTCTCCCATAAAGATAATACTTTAATGACGACGTTGATGAAAGGTGTGTTTGATTCACAACAGTACCCTTTTCACCTTGACTGACAAGAACTATGGTTTTATCCTTCCAGATTTCTCTACGGAAAAGCTTGTTATAGTTTTACCACATGCTGTTTTTTATTTAAAAAATATTTCAACAGTTGCAGAGAATAAATATTTTCTTTTAAATATTAATGAACCACGTTGGACGAAAAAATATTTGGAAAATTATATGCCTTTAGCGTACACTCCAGTTTTTAAGATGTAATTTAGAAACCATTTTGATTCCTGTAGTAAATGTATTACAATGCTAATGAATGATCTGACGAATCTGACGAGCGAGGGACGGCACACCACACAATATTTCGTCCTGACCACAAATGACGTCACAACACACCATTACTTCGTCCGGCCACACCTTTTCGTCTGTCATTGTTTAATTCTTTTTTTTTAAAGTATTAATTAAAATCTTTTTTTCACAATCCCTTAATCAAATTAAAACCTATAGCCATGTTCCCAACTTTAAAAATGTTAATTTTTGTTGTAGATCCTAAAAATCCCAGCTCCCTATCAACAAAAAGTTGCAAATTAGGAGTAAAATATGAAAACATCATTTCCGGACAAAAAATAGGTGAGGCATACATATTTTCCGTTCTTTGCTAATATCCTTTAATTTTTCAGAAAAAAATGTATTTTAAACAAAATCAAACCATATTGAATAACATGGCGATGCCTAAATTTGAATAAAAAGTTATAAAGCATAAGAAATACATTTTAAAACACAGGAGCAATGACCAGACGAAGAAATTTGTGGTCGGAAGAAATTATGGTGAGTTGTGGCGTCATTGGTGGTGCGGACACAAAAATGGTGTGGTCACGCTCACGTGACAGTTTCCATATGGATTCTGGATTCTGGAACCATGAATTTGAGAAATAATAGCATAATCTTAAACTTAATCATAAAATCTACCAATCGGTGGAAACTTTCGCATTTTTAATCTGTATTTACAGAACATACTTAGTCGTTTTTCTTTCCACCCTGGCGGATAATTCGGACACGATCACTTTTTTTATTTTTATAGTTTTTTTTTTCTCTTTGTGAATTTCACTAACATTCCCAAAATTTAACTTAATCCTATAATTCAAAAATTTAACTTAATCCTAAAATTCAGAAATTTAACTTAATCCTATAATTCAGAAATTTAACTTAATCCTATAATTCAAAAATTTAACTTAATCCTAAAATTCAAAAATTTAACTTAATCCTATAATTCAAAAATTTAACTTAATCCTATAATTCAAAAGTTAACGCTGTGAATATCGTACCCATAAGTTTTCACCCCTGTTCAGTGGTCACAAAAGAAGAACTAAACACAAGGCAAGAAGTTTCAATTTATCCTGAAAATCTTAATATTTACGGAGTTTCCGGTCGTCTCATACTGTCTCATCCTTTGTGGGTAACCCCATACTAGTTGTAGGTTTTATTAAATAAGACCACAATCATTCCATAATTTTCTGGTTACCACTGTACAGTGGACAGTGTACAGTGTACATAACAGAGTAAACGAGAATTAATCCTCTAAAGGTATATCAATAAATTAATAATAAATAAATAATAAATAATTAATAATTAAATATTTAAGTTTATTAAAAATATAAAACTTCTTCATATAAATACATACCAGAAAACTCACAATCAGTTTTGTCAATTAATTAAAAATCCCATTTTCGTGAGGTCACGGTATCAAATAAATAAATACAGTTTTAGGGGACATATTATAGATGTAGGCTAGTAAATTCATCTTACTGCTATGTTTTAATTATTGAAAGAGTTAAGAATTGCTTTCTAAATCTATTTTAACGAAATTATATTGCAATTTGAATATTTACAATTTGTGATGATTTAACCCTGAACTACAACTAAACTGCAGGACCCAAATAAACATGGGAATTCAGTGAATAATTCGATATCGTCTTTTTTAAATAATTTTTTGTTATAGTAAAGTGATACCTACTGAGAAAGCTGTAATCCGTAAGATTTTCGTCTGCTATGTTTCCAATTTGTTTGTTTATGTGTTGACTGCATACGGTTTTAGTTAGTAAACAAGAAAATTACAGTATAAAAACAGAGTAAACTTGTCCGTCTTCACTGTTCATCTTGCAAAGACATTATAGACACCTTTTTACAGCCAGTTACTGTTTTCATAAAATAAACTCCATCAGACATAATGATATTATGACTTTTGAAATTAGGTATAACAATGGTAATTCTTAACATAAACTATATCGAATTCGTCACTGAATTCCCATGTTTATTGGGACACATTGATGTAAACTACTATTTTGTAAAAATATTGCTCTTTGAAGGAGTATTGTTTATGATACAATCCTCATAATGGCTATAAATGTAAATACAGACTATTATTGGACAAGTGATGTTTATTTCAACAGGGGTAAATATTTTCCAAAACCTAATTACCTCACTTTCTAAAAATGTACACAATTATCAAAATGTTCTGTGCATCAAGAGGGTGAAATGATAAGCTTAAGTTTCATTGCAGAGACGGTTCTTTTCTCTTCCGAGGGTTCAACCTTTAACGTACAGAGCGTCCCATATCATACAGGATTATCTCCAATCTTTAACACCAAAATAAACCCTTAATACTCGAAAAACTCATCATTTTCCGCAAGAAAATTCTTATATAAGCCTTATGTTATTTTTCAAAATGATTCATTCTAATGATATTTTCTAATTAGTTCCGAAAATCGTAATTTAGACCCGTTCTCGGTCTAATATGATGTGGGACACCCTGTAGTTTACCTTGCTTTTCTTTTAGAGGTCAAGGGTTCTCTGGAATACAAGAAATGAACAACTTACTCTGATTTAAGGAGCTAAACAGTTCAATTAAAAAATGTTATGCAATTGATTGCCATGCAAACGTTTCAACTTAAGCTTGAAGTATCATTTTTTAAGGAAAATGTGAATAGTTTTGTAGAATATCTAAATACCCCTGTTCCAATGTTTTCAGATAAAAAACTGCATTCCTTCGGATAGTTGATAAAATTGACTGGAAAATAAGACCAGTAGAAAACCTTCGCTTGCATTCTTTAGTTCATAGTTTGCCGAATCTCAAACTCAGGTTTTAAAACATTTCATTTTTTAAATTATCACATTTATAGTTTGTGTTGTTGTACTCCTCCAACAATGACAAAATAAAGTGAATGTTCAGATATTTGACCATCAGGGGGAGATATCAAGAGTATGATATTTTGTAATGCAAAAATATCTGAGCAGACCCTTAATTCAAAAACTGGCTTTTTAAGTTGCAAACAATTTTCAAATTTTTTATAATTCGTAACATTTTTATAAACACTATTTTTTTTAGTATTATGCAATTAGAATAGTCAATTATTTTTGCTCATTTTCACTGCACGGGATCTGCTTATCACTGGACTGTTGATATTATTACTGAATCTAAAAACATATTAAACACGGAGCTCAAATTACTTTGATTGTTTGCATCACAACCCAGAACATTGGATAGACGATCGCGCAAAAATAAAAATTTAGTTTCCAATACTTTCATATTCTTAAACTGGCCGATAAATTTTTAAATAAAGGGTAAAATATAACGGAAAAAAATATATTGCTTTTTTAAGAAGGAAATCGAAAAGTAAAATAAAAAAATTTGGACTTTTGCAACTAGGATTTAACAAAAATATTTTTTTAAGAATCAAGAATAAATTAAATCAACGCTCCTAATAAATCCACGATCTATGTACATTTACAAAAATCCATCTCGAAAAATGTATGCTTTGCGAATGAAGTAGTAAGAGCATTTAAATGCTTATTTATGTGATTTTTAACATAATCGATATTGTATTTTGGATCCTGTTTAAACAAATGCACTATTCTACGGAACAATTCAGGATTTAAATAAAGAAATTGGGATTTAAAAAAATGAAAGAGTAAGGCCACAACCAGTCTTCACCCTTTGTCTTGATTTCCGTCTTTTCTTTGGGTCAAATGAAATGTCTCCAGACTTTGTGATAGAATTAGGAATTTTCCGACGTTCAGTTAAAAACTAAGCCATCTTAGGCTCTTTTTGCATTAAAATGAGTCTAATTCTATTCAAGTTATTTATACTTATTGCATGAGTATAAAAGGGTTAACTGCTTTACAAGATACAAGGAGAGCTTATTCGATATTGTCAAACGGTCGCAATGCTTAATTTGTCAGGGTGAAAAGATTGATTGATTAGCTTAAGTACTCATTGATTGATTACGTTTACCTACAAATGGGTTCAATGATAAATATCAGCGGTTGGAACCTCATTGATCAATTGGCGCCAGGTCTAAAAAGATTCATCAAAAATTAACCACTAGATGTCTCCCTGATGAAATAGAATTCATAGGTATATTTTCCCAGGCTGTTAGTTTCAACGTTTGGAAAAACAAAAACTTAAGGCAATCAATAAATAAAATTTTAAAGTAATCGACTATATGCAAAATGCAAAATGGATTTTTCCTAACATATTGTGATTGCCATGGGACATGGATATGGCGAAGGAGAATGTTTTAAACTTAGAAATGCAATGGATCAAAGGTTGAAAGTGATTCAGAAGTTGTTCAGTAGAAATCTAGAATTGTGTTTGTTAAAGGGTTAAAGGTTGCTGCGAAGTGATGGGGGAGTGCTGATAAATGTTAAATGGCCGGAGGGAGGTTGGAGTGCAGAATGCTGATAACTGGTTAGTGGCCGTAGGAAGGTTGGAGTGCTAAATGCTGAAACTGGTTAAAGACTGGAGAGAGGTTGGAGTGCTGAACGATGTTAACTGGTTAGAAGCCGGAGGGAGGTTGGATCCTCAATGATGTTTGTTAATTGGTTATTAGTGGCCGCTGGGAGGTAGGAGTGCTAAATGCTGATAACTGTTCAACAACTTGAGGGAGGTTGGAGTGTTGAATGATGATAGCTGGGTAGTCGGTGGAGGGAGGTTGGAGTGCTAAATGCTGATAACTGGTTAGAGCAGTGAGTCTAATCCAGCAAAGGATTGCTGAGTTGTCTGTGATGGAACATTTGTACCCAGGATCGTCTATAAAGATAAAACTCAATTAAAATCATAACATGTCTTTTTAAAATTTCGGAATTTCGGAAAAATAGAAAAAAGGTTTAAATTTTTGAGTTTAACCTTTTAGGAAGATAATCTTTACACAATAAGTAATGATCATGATGTTTATATATTTTTAACCGAAATTTCATAAAAAAAAAGACTGCGAATCAACGGATTTACGAATTGATTTAAATCACGGATAGAAATACTGGAACAATCCTATTTAAAAGTAGGATATACCTGTGTTTGAGGAATGGTAGGACGAGGGGCTGACATTGAGTTCATGGGTACACTGCTCGTCTTCTTCTTATCCTTATCCAGGCTGAAGTTCAACAAAGAATTGTTTAAGTTCCCTAGATAAGAGAATTTATGAGATATCCTTAAATTAATATTGAAAAAATAGCTGGAAATATAAGAAAAAATAAGCTTGAAGGGACTTTGTGTGAGGTCCTAATTCAGTTAATTTCAATCTGATCTATTACTTTTTGCAATAAAAACATTTAACATTGAACTCGGTTACCTCACATTGTGCTTCAAATCGACCCCAAAAAGGTCAACCTCGTTTGACTTTGAAAATTTCTTTGGTCATGACTCGTATAATGGTTTAGTGGGTTAGAATCCCATTTCACATAAATCTGAACACACATGGAGGACCCAAAAAATGCCCCCAAATCATGCAAAAATAATTGTTAGATTAAAAAAGTTTACTTTAATGACCCCCCCCCCCAAAAAAAAAAATGCCAAAAATAATTAAGTCTTTAAATTATGGGTTTTTTGTGTAAGTTGGCGATATATAAATATCTATTCCGTAACGGGACAATAGATTGTTTTATTGCCAATGATATAAATAGTAATAAACTTTAACGAAATATAAAGGAGAGAAAAATAGTAATATACAATTGAAAGTTGAAATAAAAGATAAACATTGCTATAAGGAATAAAATAAATAGGAGAATTAAGAAGGAAATAAAAAAGGTGAATTTTGAGATTTCAAAGAACAAATTAAAAGTCAAAGTAAGATTGAAAGAAAGAAGGAAGCCATAATTGAGAATAATAAAATACACACAATGATTCTTACAATATAGAACTTTTAAATCTATATTATCATAATTTTTTACTCAGTGGTCATCTCATTTCTTCTTTTCTTTTATCTATTTATCCTTTTTACCGCCCACTTATTTATGTCTTTCATTTTTTTCTTTAATTTAAACGTTTTCTAAATATTTTTCCTTTTTTATAACTTGACCTATTTCATATTCATATCTCTGATACATTTTATTCATACACCTTCCCGATATATACTTTGTTCTAAATACAAATCTTTCTTTTCTATGATAATCTTTCTAACTTCTCCTATTAGCTCCTTTATCTATTGTATTATTACGTTATTCAAAATATATTTATCACTTCACATTTAACTTTATTATTGCATAATCCTCCATGTTTTCTCTGGTCAAATTTAGATTTTAAAATAAATTAATAAAAATCGGCAATAACTTTATTTTTTTATATACTTATTGTAAATTGAATTTCGATGACCACCATTACTTTTAGCATGTAGAAATGCTGGGTCGTAGAAATAACATTTTTTGATTAAATACACATTTTGTATACTTTTGGCCATTTTTATATTTCAAGCATTATTGGGAAGTGTGTTCAGATTTTTGTGAAATCAGATTCTGATCACCATAAACATCTTAGAAAGAAAATTTTAAGTCACACGAGGTCGACTTTTTGGGTCGATTTAGAGCACAGTGCTGAACAATTCGAGTTTAGCCTTTACCCCTTTTCAATTTCACAAAAATATTTATAAGTTTTTAAAAATAACTTAAGTTTTAATTTTTAATTCCAAAAAGTTGTCCTGTTTTACCTAGATCCTGCCATGTACTACCAACATGAACACTATTCCCATTCATCTGCTGACCGTTTGGTTGTTTAGGGGCTGACAAGGCACTGCTGGCAGGCTGCAGAGGTAAAGAAGATGGACCTACTCCACTCATCATTCCAAACCCAGGCATGCCCATCACTGATTGTCCCATTGCTGGCTGTCCCATAAATTGCCCACTCATTACAGGTTGGGACACACCCATTAGCTGCGGTGCACCCATCGGAGGAAAAGAAGGTGTGGCAAAGTCCAGCCCACCTAGTAGATCCATTGACGAGGCTGGGTTAGTTGGGTTAGCTTGAGTTGGGACGGATGAAAATGTTTGAGCTAAAGGTTGAACTGGAAGAGAAGGAACTGGGGCAGGAAGATCAACTCCTGAGAAAAGATCAAGTCCTGCAGAGCTTGGTTGAGTAGTATTAAATCCACCAAACAAATCTTCTCCTACCTCCTGCTTAACATTGGATTCCTGAGCCTCAAAGGCGGAGGAAAAATCGGCAAATCCGCCGTTAGAATCATTCTGATTGCTAGAAAATGAGTCACCATCTAAGGCGTCTTGAATAGGTGCATAATCGCTGGCTCTAGGATCAAAATCGTCAATTTCATGATCTGGTTGAGTTGGTTTAGGTCCACTTTCAGAGAAAAATAAATCCACCATTTTGTCGTTTTTTCCCGCATTTACTGAACGCTGCTGATTTGTTTCCTCGTGGGTTTTAGCTGCAAAGACTGCAGCTGCTCCTAGATCAACCTTCTTTATCGGTCTCCCGGATTTTCCAGTTTTAGCGCTTGTCGATTTAAAATCTGAAGTTGACCCCCCGCTGGGTTTACTAGGTAGAGATGATCTAATCTTAGAAAAATCATCTTCATCTTTAAAGTCTGATGCTCCGGGTGCTGATTTCTCACTCGTTTTGTCTTCGTCGTCGCTATCATATTTTCTCCCTAAATGTAGATAAATAAAAAATTTATTTTAAATTATGGATGAAGGTTCTTTAAAACAACTGGTGTGGATTAATCATGATTTTACCTGACGAAGATCCAAAGTTTCCTCCAGTAGTTCCTTTCCAATCAGATTCCCAGCCTCCCCCTCCACCTCCAGACCTGAACAGTAATAATTAATAATTTAAAGTTTGTCACTAATTATACTATACTTTCTCCCGTACGTGGATGAAAGTTACGATAGAAAGCTGCGAGTGATGTGGATTGTGGAAGGGGATAGGGTCGCGTAAGGATATTGGGTTCACTACCGGTGTCTGGGGCAGATACCGGTGGAGGATTTATGGGGACTGAGTCTGTCCCGGATAGAAAACTATGGACCCTAATAATGTTCTGCATCCCCCCCCCTGGACAAATTCCAATCTACCAAATAAATAATATCAAGCAAATCGAATACTTCCAAGATCTGACAAGATGGAATCAGAAGAGAAGAAAACCAGGAGCCATGTGTCAAATCATAAACGGTTAGGATTCAAAGATTGAAAACGTAAAGAAAATATTTTTACCTGAATCCCATAGAATCACTTGACATTCCAACATACTTGTCCTTGTTCTTCTTCGCTTTCTTTCTATCCTCACGTAGCCTCTCATCATCCTACAGTAGAACATATTGATGGTATATTAGGACGGTTCAAGCGTATTGGCGGTTGGGTTAATTAAGTCAAGGATAAATACCATAGATTTCTTTATATTTTTTTTCTGATATAGGTTTTCTAATATGAGATATCCGATTCTGGGTTTTCTGATAGTGTTTTTTATATTGTGTATATTCATATTTAGTTTTCTAATAGTATTTTTTTTTATGTTGGGTTTCCGATATTGGGTTTCTCATTTTGAATTTTCTGATCTTGGGTTTTCTGATATTGTGATTTTTGATAAATAGTCTAGATTTCTTTAAATTGTTTTCTTCTACTATGGGTTTCTGATAATATTGGTTTCTGATATTGGATTTTTTTATGTCGATTTTTCTGATATTAGAGTTTCTGATATTGGGGTTTCAAATATGGTTTAACAAAAATATATGGAATGCATGAAATACCTGTATAAAGTCCAGCATATCTGTAACCTTGTGTCTGATGTTTACACCCTGATCCTTCCCCATCTCATCAACAAAAGTATAGTTTTCTAGAGACCTGAAAATAATATATTTTTCAATAAATTCATACTTTTTCACTTATTTCTTTTGATTATTGGAAAAAAATAGATTTTCAGATGTTGTTTCAATGACAGAAAAAGGGAAGACTAAATCGATAACATTTTTATTAAGTTAAAAAAAGTATATAAGTAACAAATTGTGATGTATACTGAAGATGATTTTTGCTTTTCAGAGAGAAAAATTTTTTATATTCAATTAAGATGTTTATTATTTTCAGTGGCAAAAAAATATTCACTTTATTTTTGTTATTTGAAAAAATAGGATTAAAAAATCGTGGCGTAAACCTAAGATCGTATAGATGTTCTCTGGCTGAAGTTACAACACGCTCCGATCCATTCTTTAGTAAATAATCCAGCAGCAGTAGAGATTTATACACTCGCCTCCAATTCTGAAATTAAAATTAGTTTTTAACAAACTATATATAATATATATATTCCTGTATTGAAACCTTAAACCTGTTGTTTACTTATATAACAGTTGTATAAATAGATTCCCATTCATTGATTTACAACTACTTCTGTTTGCATTGATTGAAGTAACATCCTTTAAATATATGTGTACACATAAAAAAACTAGCTTGGGAATCAACAGAGGCGTAGTCATGAGGGGGCTATGGGGGCTAAGCCCCCCCCCCATAGACCAGGGAAATCTATGGATTTCAGTGGGTTTTCGGGAAAAAAAGGGTGCGGGAAAAAAGGGTGCTGAGTCCCCTCCCCCTGGAAAAAAAATGTTAAGCCCGACCCTTGACAAATTCCTAACTACGCCCCTGGGAACCAAGTTTTGAATTGCCTAGAACCAAAATTTCCCGTAAAAGTCAACATATTCAACTTAGAAGTCTTAAACAAAGCTAAGAACATTTCCGTGGTTCTACGAGTTTTCCAATCAAAATTTGAGGCCAATCTGTCAAAGGATTCAAGAGTTATGATCGAACCTACAAACAAGCAGAAAAACAGAGATGTTGTATGCACTCCTTTAGTAGATGATAATTGTCCAAATGATAAATCAAAAATTATGTTTATAAAATAGAATTTCATCTAAAAACTCTCTGACTGACGAAGCTAAATCCATCATAGAAAATATACGAGAAATTCACTTTGGTTTCATTTTAATAATTTTCCGTTTATTCAAGATAGAAATTAATGTTTTAACTTTTCTGAAACTTTTCGTCTAGATCTTGGTTCATCTATTTAAAAAAAATGTATATTCTTGTAGAAAAGTCAATTATTTTTAATCTTTTTTTTTCGCTAAATAGGGGGAAGAATAATTTTTATGGGGAAATAATAATATTTAAAAGCGGGAGGTGGAAAATTGATGTCTAATTTTGATTTTTTTTTGTAAATAAATTTGTTTGTTACCTGTGTATTGTCCGGCTAGCATGAGAATTAAAAATGAAATTAGTTTTGAAATTTCATAAAGAAAATACAGAAATAAAAGTTAAATATAAAGGTGCTTCTATACCTGTCTGTTCTCCTGGAGCATCCGTTTCCAAAGCATCCCCATAGCTTCAGGGAATGCTTCGTAGGCAAAGGTAAAATTTGATATTTCCTGCATCTGTTGGCCTAAACCAGATTTCACTTATTCACTGACATTATTAAAGGTTTTCTTTTCTTAACTCAAGGACAGGGGTGTATATTTTAAAGATTTTTTTTAAAGATCAGGATAGAAAAAAAGGACAAGCTTTTTAATCCTTTTTGATATGTTTTACCCAAAGGGGAAAAAATTATTACCAAAAGTGGGAAATAATTTTTAAAGAAACTATACACCCCTGCTCAAGAGATTGTTTACCAACTTCAAAGTACTTTAAACAGTCCAATTTTTGAGAAAAGGAACACACTGACACAACCAAGTATATTATACCGTTCAAAAATATTCGAGACCCAGAGGCAGAATGGTCAAAACGTTTAGCAAAAGATTTCTTTGCGTTTTTATTTAATGAAGTGAAATCGTTTTTATTTTTCGAAAATAGACTTACTAGCAGGGTATGACTATCACAGGATATCGAAGAGGAATTAAATTAATGCGTAGATCTTCATAATATGAGATCAAGGCTTGATCCCGAGATTTCAAGCTCTGTATTTACCTGATGGTCCCCAGGGATCATCATTAGTTGCCTCCCTGACCTTGGCTTCTGTCTCTGTATAGTTCATCACAATGTTGGTCGCTTTGTCAACCAGCTCTCTCACCTTAACAAACATCGTCGTAAAAATAGTTTTTAACACTCAGTTTCTTAAGGGTATTTTAATTAGGGGAAATGAAAAAATTCAAAAGGGGGTAAAACTTGTAAGTAAATGTCCAATTTTCATCCATCACCTCCCCCCCCCTTCCCACCCGGCCCCCTCATTCTACGAAAATCATTGAAATCCTGCCCCTTTGTCAAAAATTAAAATTCCTCTAATTATGCTGATTCTTTTCCCAAAGCTTGTTCATTGTTCAATGTTCAAACTTTGTCTTTTTGGAGAAAATATGACTTTTAATTTGGGAAAAATTACACCTCCATTATTGGTAAGTTAAACATTAGATAAAAATCATTTATTTGAAGCTGTTTTTCATCATTCCATTAGGTCTTGTTGGAGACCCCAATATTTTCATTGGAGACCCCCTTTTTTTCATTGGAGACCCCCAGATTTTCGTTGGAGACCCCCAGATTTTTATATGAGCCCCCCAGATCATCATTGATGACCTCATATTTTTGTTGGAGACCCTCATATTTTCGTTGAGAGTCCCCCATATTTTCATTGGAGACCCCCCAGATTCCCATTGACGACCCAATATTTTCGTTGGAGACCCCCGTATTAGGGGTCCCTAATAAAAATCTTAGGGTCTCCAACGAAAATCTGGACGTCTCCAACGAAAACCTAAGGGTCTGCAATGAAAATCTGAGGGTCTCCCAACAAAAATCTGAGGGTCTCCAATGAATATATGGGGGTGCCCAATAAAAATATGGGGTCTTTAACAAAAATATGGGGTCTCCAATGAAAGTATGGGGGTCTCCAACAAAAATATGGTGTCTCCATTGAAAATTTAGGGGTCTCCCATGAAAATATGGGGTCTGCAACGAGACGTCCATGGGGATCTCCAATTAAAGGGGTTCTTCAATAGTACTCCAATGATGATGATTTTTTCCCAGACTCTATTTATAACCCCTAATAAATGAAAATATAAAATAAATCTATCTATGTTACCTAGAAAAATTTGTTACGTTAAATGATATTTTGGTTTGATTTTGAATAATTTAAAAACTTGTTTTCAGAAACAATGATTGAGATATTCAATGAAGAAAAAATAATTGGGGGTGGAGAAATGGGGGGATGTTCCCCTGGAAAATTGGGGTGACGTCCCCATCCCTGGAAAACTGGGGGGACTTGGCTCCCCCCTGGCAAAATTAGGAGTGCGGTAGACGCCATCTAGCACTTTAATTTTGATTTTTAAAAATAGATTCAAATAGATTTTGCCTGCGGACTCAAAGTCAATATTTTTTATAAAAATTACTTACACATTTTCAACCTTCCCCCAAGCTGTTCATGGTTTTGACATAAAAATGACCAAATTCACTGTAAAAAATTCCAGGGGGGGGGGTGATAGAAAAAATACGACGCAATAATTCAATTATTCTCCCCCTCTCCCCTGGAAAATATCAAAATAGATCAGTCTTATCAATCTCTAGAAGGCCCCCATTAGAGACAGCTTAACACTTTTCATTCAAATATTCGTAGCTTAATTTCCTTCAGAATTGATTTTAATGAAATTTGGGAGATTTCATTTTATTTCCAAACATTTTATAATTCTATCCCAGATTTTTTACACCTGGCAAACAATTGAATAATGCAATTCTAAACTTTTTTTCCCAACCTTCCACATCGAGACCATTCCGTTCAGGTTCATGTTCATAATCACAGTAGGAGTATCACAACCAATCTAAAATAAAAAAAGAATATTTGGTGGTCTTCTACAAAGGAGAGGTGGGGAAAAAAAATGATCCGTAGGTCTGCATAAGATGGAGATCAATACGATCCATGGGTAATTTCCTAGAGAACGATTTTTGGAACCCCCCCCCCCCTACTATCAATTTTGTACATGGATCTTAAATGTAAGAGGATCTTAAATGTAAGACATGTGGCCGCAGCGCTCGGCCCCTAGCCTGTCCTAGCCGCAGCGCTCGGTCCAGAAAGTATCCTTACCTAACCTAACCCGTGGCCGCAGCACTCGGCCCCCTAGCCTGTCCTAGCTGCAGCGCTCGGCCCAGAAAGGTGTCTTAACCTAACCTAACTTAAATAAAAGAAATTGTCATAACTTAACCTAACCCGTGGCCGCAGCGCTCGGCCTCCTAGCCTGTCATAGCCGCAGCACTCGACCTAGAAAGTGTCTTAACCAACAACCCTAAATAACAAAAAATAAATAATAATAAATTTGCTGAAAAATAAGGGGTCATGTACAAAATTGATAGGAGGGGGTGGGGCCGGGGGGTGTCAAAAAATCGTTCTCTAGGACAGACCCGATCAATGCTTGATTTCCAGATTCATAACAAAAATGTCTGGCTTCATTTAAACGTGTTTTATACAAAACTTACAAACTAATTCATCGCGACCAATGGTTAATCTTTTTATTCTACACTTCCTTAATAAAATTCATTTGATAAACATATATTAAAAAACTACATTGAAGATCTAGGTTTTAGAATATTGATTTGAATTTCATATTAAAAATAGATATAAAAAACACAAGGTTCATAATTACTTTACAGTAACTAATATTATTACATTTATTCAATGAAACTTACCCAAAAATAAACTTTATTACACGTACACACAAGAACCAGCAAGTTAAATCTGAAATAACTTATAATTCTGACTCTATACATCTTTAATTCATTCAAAATTTAGCTGACATAGCTGTAAAATTGTAGAAATTTAAATTCCTTTAGAGAGTTTTGTAACTATGTTAATGCAAATGTCACTTGATATTTGTTGAACAAACACAACAAAACTAGTTTTCTGTGTTTCATTGCCTACTGCTTGAATTTGCCTAGGATTCGACCAAATACCAATCTAGGCAAGTATTTAGTTAGATAGATAAATAGATAGGTAACTGCCAGGGTTTAGTTGTGGATAATATACCTGCCTCTCTCTCTCTAGTAGTGTACACACACGTCAGAGAAAAAGAGGGATTTATCGGGATTCAAATTATATGTTTTTGTAGATCCTAACTTTTAGTGAAAGAAAAAAATTAATGAGGAGCAGGGGCGGATGCAGGATTTAAATGAGAGGGGTGCTAGATTATTTCGGAACAAACAAATCCAGATTTATAAACTAAAAAAGGGAAACAATTTTTTTAAAGGGACAGTAAAGGAAAAATGAAAGGGGGTATAGGCTGAAAGCTAATCACTTTAGTTCTTGATCGCGCCCCATGAAAGTTTTATCTGATGTTCCTGTCTCGAGAAATTGATATAAAACTGTGTTATAATTATACAAAAATTCATATATGTAAAATTTTGAAAATCTGAAACTTAAATCACATGACCAGAAGTATCACCAATGGCAGAGCAGTATACTGGGCACGTGTCTCCGCCTGTATCACGTGACCACTTTACTGCACTGCCATTGGTGGAATTTCTTGTCAAGTAATACGGACGTAAAAATAATATTATGAATGAAATCTATTGAAAATAGAAACAACAAATATAAAAGTAAACCTAAATTACAATTAGCTTTCTCTGGGATATCATCTTATTCAGATTGATTGCTGTTTTTCTGAGCATGGTCTGTTTAACCCTACTATTTCTATATGAAATTGTATATATATGCATTTTCGTACAAGTTTGAAACAGCTTTGTATCAACTCTCGAGTTAGGAACTTCAGATAGGCGTCTCAAGGGTCTCGATGAAAAGCTAAAGTGATTAGCTTTCAGCCTATACCCCCTTTCATTTTTCCTTTACTGCCCCTTTAAGATAGATATTTTTTTCTGTTTTCCACTAGGTTTCTTTCCCTTAAGTGCTATTGAAAAGCTATTCTGAAATCTCATGTGGGCTTTACGCACCCCCTGAATCCGTCAGGACTCAGGGGGGGTGCACAGGTCCTGCCGCCCCTACCCTGTATCCTAGCTTCTTTTGATTCCATGGGGAAAGAAGGGTGATCAGAATGGAAAAAATTGTATCTATAGCTTTACAATTACAAGTTCATAGTAATTGTTACTTATACAGAGAATCCCAGATAAGAATACATAGCAAGAGTTTTTGTCGTATTACATATTTAAGATCAAATGCCGCGGAAAAATGAGTTTAATATTTATATATTCATATTTCAGGGCTATTAATTTACCTTGAATTAAAAATAAAAAGAAGTTTCTTTAGAATTATCAACTTATGACGGCCTTATTCTATTTATATATCTGGGATTTACTTTATGTACAGTGAAACCCTTCATAACGAATACATCGGAAGAATTTATCAAAATGTCGTCTTGACAATTTTTCAATGAGTTTTTTACTATATTAAGTAAATTTAAGTATTTGCGAAAATAAATAAATAGCCATGAATATGCGGGAACAGTTTTAAAGAGTTCCATATATAATCATTTAATTAAAAAACTAAATATCTGCAACGCAACATTTCATTATCAGAAAATGAAGAATATGCGACATTTGATGAATTCTTTCTATGTATTCTTTATTAAGGGTTTCACTGTATGAAATATAAAAAATAGAATAATCGTATAAAAATGATTTGATTTTCTCAAAATTAAATGATTATCAAGAATCTTACACTGGGCCCCATAAAACTGTTGAATAAGATTGGGAAGATAAAATTCAAGTAATGTGTTTGTTTGTTATATTTGTTGAAGCAAATAGTTTTATATATCAGGTCTTTAATACAGGGTGTCCCAAAAAATATGGGAATTCAGTGACGAATTGTATATCGTCTTTGCTATGAATTGGCATTGTAATACCTAATTTTAAAAGCCATAGTATTATTATGTCTGCTAGAGTTTATTTTATGAAAAGGGTAAAAGACTGTAAAGATGTGTCTATAACGTCTCTGCAAGATGAAAAGTGAAGACGGACAAGTTTACTCGTTTGTATACTGCAATTTTCTTGTTTTACTAAGTACAACCGTATGCAGTCAAAACATAAACAAACAAAATGTGAACATAGCAGACGAAACTCTTACAGAATACAGTTTTCTCAGTAGGTCTCACTATACTAAATCAAGGAATTATTTAAAAAGACGATATCGAATTCGTCACTGAATTCCCATGTTTTTTGGGACACCCTATATCTTAACTTATCAAGTGAAATGGGTTTGGGTACACTGCAAAATTACTGTGTGTACTTGTTTTTTCCTATTCCACCGTGTTATGGGTGTCGAGTTGCTTTTTATAAATAAATTGAATTAATTGTGATATTTAATTATTAAGTAAAATAACAATAACAATACGATAATTTTTTGGTTAGTGTTTCCTTTATGTTTTGCTGTAGGATAAAAATATTCAAAAGTACAATAAAAGCAAACTTTAAAAGTATGCAAAAGTTTTCACAACAAAATTTTAATTTATGCTTTATCTTTAGATGTTTTTAAAGTATTCACTGAGCGGAGACAGGGTTAACAATATGAATTCTAAGACATATAGCGAGGAGATGGCATTTTTATTAAGAGTAAAAATATTTAAATTATGGAATTAATCGTAATATCACTACAATATTTAAAAGATATTATGGCTTTCAAACTCATGTTTTAGATATAGTCCAGTGAAAATAAAATATTCTGCAGTGTACACAGACCAAGTTCACTTAATAAGTTGATTNAGAAACTTGATAAGATCTTTTCCTGATTAAAAATATTTTTTATCTTGCTAATTTCTTTTCCGAATATTTGAAAAGTTTAAAACGATTTAAAAATATTGCAAAGTTTTACCTTGAACGATAATTATATATTTTAAATACAAGGTTTCCGATTTTCTCTTTCCCTTTTTAATCTAAATTTCATGTACGATTTAAAAATTAAATCTTTTATATATAGCTCGATCTTTTTTTAAATGCTTGAGAAGAAATAATTTTGAATTTCTACTATGCAACGAAATAAATTTACTTTCTCAGGATTTAGGGGCGTAAAATTTAAAGTTATGAGGAATTACGAGATCTGAAAGTAGCACTATAGTAGTTTTGTAAACAAATTTTACCATGTCTTCTGTTAAACATTATAGTGCTTTGATAATCTTTGTTAAATCCCCCGCCCCCCCCCCCCCATCGTCCGTCAAGAAAAAGCTTTCTTAGATAATTATATTCTATTATTTTGAGCATTTCTGTCAAAACTAGAGGTAAAATGACTTTGTTTTTGTTTTTAAAACTCTGTAATAGAAGGGATACAGGGTCGTCCACAAAGGATGAGACTTAAAAGACGACTGTATGGAATTTATTCGTTTTTATCATGCATTATTAATTCTGTGGAACAGTATAAGCACTTTTTTATTGTTCACCAAATCTTTTAGAATACCATAAAAAAACTACACTTTACACGCACAGAAAACAAATTAGACCTTAAAGGGAGTGACTGGCTACTTAAGGTATTTGAACCGAGGGTGCAGAATTATAGAGTAAAATAACAGGATTTATATGATACCTACAAAAGACGTTTTTACGGTCATAAATACGTCTGAATAGCAATAACATAATGTATTGTATAGTTGTAAAAAAATGTTTACTTTAAACATAATATTTCTTAATTATGAAACAGTTTGTTGAACAATTACAAAAGTTTCTGCAGATAAATGAGGATAGGTCCTTCATCATTATCACCTTATAATCAGTCAAGGGTTAAATGGGTATTGTTGTGAATCGGACATTCCACTCTACAACTGGAGGGTCACTTGAACCATCGTCTAAAGTTCCTTTGATGGAAGACCGGCGCGGTTTGATTTGGATTCTATCCTTAAATATGATCTTTTACAGGTATTTTATTTACATGTATTTTATTTACATGTATTTTATGTACATGTATTTTATTTACATGTCCTTGTAAAACATCTCATGCACTGCGCAACATCAAAATGTCCTTATAGTAACATTTTAGCAATTTTCTTCTTTATTCTAAAAGTTTTATGAGATTTTATTAACGTGTTATGATATTAGATCAAATTAATATTTTTAAATATTCGATTAGAATTTTCGATACATCAAATACTACGACAGGATTCCTTGTAAACACTAGGAACCGAATTACAAAAATGTTTAAACCCGAGTTTAACATGCACACTGCATAGTGTTGCTTGATGCCTAAATTTAAAAGAAAAAAGTAGTTTATGACAGATGACAGTGAGAACCAGAAAACTGTGGAATATGAAGACGATATGAAAGCAATAACGAAGCGTTGGCAGGGGCGTACGAGGGGGACACAGCAATATTGCTTTTTACTTCGCTATCCCTGATAGCGTCATGTTCTTAACTCTTCAGTTTAAGATTTGAAAAGTGTGAAAGCTCTAAGTTCTAGGGGGGGGGGGGGTTAACTTTTCACACATCATAGTTTATTAAGACAGATATTTTTCCTGTTTTGCACTAGGGTTTCTTTCCGAATTAAGCATGCTATTGAGAAGCTATTCTGAAATAAGAACAAAAAATTCCAAATTCAGGGGGGGGGCGAATGTCCCCCCGCCCCCCCTGTATCCGCCCCTGACCAGACTAGATTTCTTGTTTCATTTTATATCAGATGTGTTGACTTATAACTGAATATCCGGTTGGTAAGGTTAGTTTTTATTGTTTAAGTATAACACACATTTTTCTTGCCCCCCCCCTAAAAATGTTTAGGGGGGGGCCAAAAAAATTTTTTAGTTTTTCAAGCAAATGAATAATTTTTAGACTCTAAGGTTAGTAACGCCCAAAAAAGTAGTCTTTTTGGTGTATTTTTATGGTGAACAAAATAAGTCCAGGTGGGAGAGGGGGGGCAAAAAAATTTAAAAAAGGTATTAATATTTTTTCAAAAAAGGGGTTTTAAGGGGGGGGACCAATGTTGCCAAGGGGGGGGACCAAAAAATTGTGCCCCCCCCCCTAAACAAAAGCCCTCGTACGCCCCTGAGCGTTGGTAAAGTGCATATATTCATACTTTATTATAGTTACTTATTGAATCCCTTAAAAAGTGAAATGGATCTGTTTACATTGTCTCATGTTCATCAACCTATTTGTTGGGTTTCCAGCGAAATGGAAAAATGGTTTCGCATTTTTCGCGACCATTTTGCTTCATTTTCGAATTTCGTTCGCTCGCGAAAATTTTTGCGAAATTTATCGCATTTTCGCGAAATTTTCGCATTTTTTCGTGAAGCGTTTCGTTTGCTGGAAACCCTAATTTAAAGTCATAACTTGGATTCTAAAAGTCCTCTTTCTATTTCCGAGGTTTATGACTCTGAATCTGAATATGTAAACATTAACATTATAATCCCGAATGATGACAAGGATTTATAATACAGTTGCGATCATTTCGTTCATCCCCTTATGATCCGTGTACAAGATAAAATTTGAAGCCTTTCGTTAAAATAAAAATGTTATGCATCATGCATCGGTCGGAATTAATTTAAAACTTTTTAGAATTTTGTAGCTGGAAAGGGTCACCCTGTTGACAGACAGATATATTCAAAATAGATAGATAGATGAATAGATAGATAGATAGATAGATAGATAGATAGATAGATAGATAGATAGATAGAAAGATAGATAGATAGATAGATAGATAGATAGATAGATAGATAGATAGATAGATAGATGAATAGACAGATAGATACTTAGACAGATAAATAGATAGAGGCCGGTACCGGTAGCTTTACATTGATGCCATCAGAAGAGAAAATATTGCGGTCAGTCTTACTAAACCTGTCAATAGAGTAGGAGAGTAGTAATAGTAAAGTTGTAAGCAATAGAGTAGTTATAGAGAGTAGTATAGTAGAGTAGTAGAGTAGTATAGAAGAATTATCTTTTTTCATATCGTTATGATTTTCATATGTTTTTTTAACACGTCCGGGCTTTGATATCTCTGGGACCGAATTTAATGAATTTGAGAGGCCGCTGAACTGCCTAGAGCCGGTTCAAATTCTAATGATTCACCGATTCAATTCCTCATGAAATTTAATTTTAACTTTGATTTAAGATTTTAACCATCTAGGCTCTTTTGTTTGCTTGATATTGGGTATAAGATTTTTAAAAAGTCACGCAACCTCTGGCCATATTTAAGCAAAACTTCTGTTTGTAAGGGGTTTACGGAATATTTAATAAAAGGACGGACTTAATAAATTAATGAATTAAGAATCAGGAAATAATTTAATTTGTGCTATTGTAAACTCGTCAATACTTTAGAAATAGTTCAACAATCCGTTTCTAGTAAAACTACCGCTGGCAATTTATAAATTCTTACCTCTGGGTTATTAAGATAGAAGATATTAGATTTTAGTTTTTTTTACAATCAAAATAAAAGGAAAAAATCATTTGACTTTCAATCACTTATAACATTGAATGTTTGTTAAGACTTTAAAGATGACAGGATTAAGATTATTAAGTATTCTTCTTCTTTTCTCCTTCCTTCTCCTTATCCTAGTATCCGTAGTCCAGGTAAAACTTGATCAGAAAACTTGTAGATAGATACAGGGTTACCCACAAAATATACCACTATAGAGACAACCTGAAACTCTTCTTATATATATCCAAAGTTGAATATAGTCTTTTTTTCTCATTTTTGATGATTGGAAAAAAAGAAACAACGGGATTGTAGAGAAACTTATATATAAGGAAACAGACTGTTTAAATTCCGTACATTTGTCTCTGAAATCTCATCCTTTGTGGGTAGCCCTGTATATGAAATAAAACATGTGCTACCTGTCATTTCTCTCATTATTTTGGGGATTAAGAGAAAAATACAAAACTGAAAATATTTATTTAACCATTCATACAACTGGAAACTCAACAAAATTGGGCCTTTTAGAAAGTTTTACATTTGACTCTGTAGAGGATTTAAGATTGAAAATAAATAAAAATATAACCATGCAATTTGCAGGCCCGGGATTCAGACGGGGATGGGATAGCAGATGAAGATGATCTAGGTAAGCATGATAACTGCTTGTATTGTATAGATCATGATGTAGATGATCTAGGTAAACATGATAACTGCTTGTATTGTATAGATCATGATGAAGATGATCTAGGTAAACATGATAAATGCTTGTATTGTATTGATCATGATGTAGATGATCTAGGTAAACATGATAACTGCTTGTATTGTATATATCATGATGAAGATAATCTAGGTAATCATGATAAATGCTTGTATTGTATAGATCATGATATAATGAATAATGATCTAGGTAAACATGATATAAATGCTTGTATTGTATAGATCATGATGTAGATGATCTAGGCAAACATGATAAATGCTTGTATTGTATAGATCATGATGAAGATGATCTAGGTAAACATGATAACTGCTTGTATTGAATGATTGATATATTAAAATATTTCCCTGTATTATACATAATTTTAAAAACGATCTAATGATATCCCTGATGTAGATGATGATAATGACGGTATCCCTGATACTGAAGACCTGGACGATGATAATGATGGAATTCCTGATGTTGGTCAGTAATCAAGATAAAAATGATTATAATAATAATAATAATAATAATAAGAATCATGATGATATTTTCAATTATCCTAATGATAGCAATGACAATAATATAAATATTTAGTAATAATAGTAAGAATAATGTAAATATCAATAATAATAATAATAATAACACTGATAATAATAATACATCTAATGTAAATAAATCCATAAAAAAGATAAAGTATATATAATAATAATCAAGAATTGATAATAGATAAAAAATAATTGATTAGATGATGATGATTGGCTGGGACATGATGAGATGTGAAGATATCAGCTGATATATATATCTGTAGAAAACTTTAAAACCCCACCAAATATGTTTCTTGTTTGTTATCGCAATTTTAAATGGTCCTTTCTTTTATAAAGTGTCGAGTCATAATCAAATCATATGGATCCGTTAAACCTTCATTTGAAACTAAAAAAAACGAAGATATTAATGTAAATCCTCAACCAAAAAATGGGTTACATTAAATTAGCAGGACTAATAATTTTTCCATGATTAGTCTGTATATTTTACTAATAAATTTTAAATCTTAATTAATGTGTTTAATCTGTCAATAATGTATAACTTTGCGAATTTTTTAATACCGCGGCAAAAATCAAAAAGATGCAATTTTGGCAGTAATCCTAATTGGGTAGGTTTGCATTGCATCTCATCATCTTCTGAACTTATGAATTCAGATTATCCAAGTAAAAGAGAAAGTTTAATAAAAATTGTGAGTCACCCCAATTTATTAGCATTCAGTTAAAAAAGGCAAGATTTTCGTTACATTTTGAGAAACAATCCCATTAAAGCCTCTTGATTTAAATAAAAAATAATTTGGATACTTCAAAAATATATTTTAATGAAATGAATCCCCCCTCCCCTCCCTAGTATTTGTTTCTAGCTGCAGACACCCACAATCATGTAATCAAATTAAATATAATGTCTGGATTATGTTTAATATAAGAAATCTTGAGTAATATATTCCCTTTAAGCTGGAGAAATTAACTTGTTATTTACAGTTCCCCTTCATTGCAAAAGAAAATATATATATATATATATATATATATATATATATTTATGCATCAATGTAATATTTACTAAATACTGGGTTACCCAAAATTAGGATGTGACTTCAGAGAATACTGTATACGGAGTTTATGATTTCTATTTCCTTACATTCATTATTATTATTATATAAATCTTTATTGTTTCTAAGCGATACAACTAAAAATTAACATTAAAAAATGACAGGGTTTCGCTTAGAGTAAATTATTTATATATCCGAGAGCGTAAATGTGTTTGATGAAGATAAAAATGTGTGGTTTTCAAAAGTGGAGCTAGTTTGTTTGAAACAATCAAATTGACGGAGGCTTTAGTTTAGAGTTTTTTTTTGGCCCTTTTTCATCTATTAAAACAAATATTTTCAAAAGAATTTCAGATGTTTTCATCTTGTTTTCTTTCATGAATATTTTGCAGTCCTGACCTTTCCCTGTGTATGTTGTTAGCACCTGTTTTCTAAAATGTCACTCAATCCTACTTTTCTCGAACATGATTCAAACATCTTCAACAGAAATGACACCATGCACAGTGCTTTAGTTTTCAGAAAACGGGGTCATGTGAATTGGGGATTCACTGCATACGTTATTTTGTTTGTATATACACTTTTCTAATGCAAGTAATTCAGAACTTCATAAGTTTATAACTTATGCCATAGAAACTCTAATATTTCCTATATTTCATTAACCTGATGCTCGCATGGATTTAACGGTTCTGTCAATATTCCAGAAAGGGCTTTCGATCACAATTTGACCCATTAAACATAATTTTTTAGCCTTTTGTCTTGGATACTTTTTTGTCGGCATATGCATTTTGAAAAAAAAAGATTTGAATAAACAAATCCGTAAGGTAAAAGATTGTTGAATTATAAACCAAAACACGTTTGATTTCAAATAGAAGAAACCAAATGCTGCTCACTCTGGTTAGTCCGGGGTGGATGGTGTGCTTTGTAAACAATTTTATTCAGTATTTTTTTTAATATGTCAAATGTCTACGACACGAGGTTGCAAAGGTAGAGGTATTAGAAAATAAGTAAAAATACCAGTAAGAATTAATCTTCATGACAGAAACAAATCTGAAAAATATCTTCATGACAGAAACAAATCTGAAAAATCATCAAATTTTAAAGTGTTTAAACGAGTGTTCAGTCTAACGAACTCCAGCTAAAAAAGGCCTAATGCTCAGTAGCTCTACTGCTGAGCTCCTTGTCTTTAAAAAATTGTTGGATTATTATTGTTCTTGTTACCAAGTCGAGATATATCTACAGGGTTAACCTCACAAAATTAGATTTTAATGACGACATTAAACTTTTCAAGTAAAATTAAAAGCAGTTTTTTTAATATTTTAGCCTCAAAAGATGTGGCCAAAAAAACAGACATAAAAGTTTTTTTCTTCTATTTCTTTAAAACTCCATTAAAAATCTTTCAAATCCATTAAAAAGGGTCCAAACAAATTTCTTAGAAAATGATAATAAATTGATTTATTGATTTCAAAAACATTTTTGAGTGATGGAAGAAGACTTGAAGCATTACAGATTAGAATTTAGTATAACTAAATATTTTTACAAATTCATTAAAAAAACATTCGATTGATCAAATTAATTTATCAATGAAGGAAACTTGGGAAAATCGTGGATTGGATATTTTATTTTGGCAAGTTTTACAAATCTCAAAACTATAATTTCATAAGTTAAATCTTTCATTCTTCAGAAATATGAACTTATGTTATAACTTATGTTTTACTATTCCTGTATCATATATAATCTAATTTTCAGGAGCTTGACATTTAAATAATCAAAATGAGTCTAATTTAAATAAAATAAATTGATTTTAGGTTAAATTTTTTCTCATGATAGTTTCAGTAGTAAATGATCCTTGTAGTTCAGAATTTTCACGAATAAATCGACATGAACGCAACTTTTTTCATCATTTATCAGATTAAAGCAAATTTGGATTTGGGGAAAGTGGGGGAGGGGGGGTTGCGGTGGAACCTGATGCGAGGGGAATAAATTTTTAAAAATTCACTTACTTTGCATATTTTCAAAAGTTTAAAAACGCAAATATATCACACCCATGGGCCAATAAGAGCAGTTCTACAGTGATAACCAGAAAGCTCTGAAAACTTTTAGACTAAAAAACTACTTTCTTTAAAAAATTCACCTTGTAGTAAGCATGCCCTTGGCAAACTTTTATTACTTATCTTAAAATTATTGACCAAAAAGATAAAATTTATAGATTTTCCTAAAATTGAAGGAAAGTTTTATCTTAGTAATCTCGGTACAAGAATTTGAGTCCCCTGGGTAAAATCATAAATGTGTCCAAAATATTTGATGTGGAGCATACAGAGAGATGTGGGAATATATAAATTCAGGAGTATTAAACATATTCATGATAACATCCCCCCCCCCTCCCTTTTGGTTTAGGGGAAATGTAAAAAGAAATTTATTCGAAGTTTTCCTTCTTCACGGTTGTTTTCACCGAATTGTTCTGAAATTTATTCCTATGATTCTGGAGAAAATAAGTATGAAAAATTATGCTGAGAAGGGAGGTAGTGGAGGTTGTGTTGAACCCCTGTGGGGGATGCAGGGGGTGGAGGATGTGTTGAATTTTTTAGAGGATAAGTGATAAGATATATATGAAAGCTGTCCTTCAATAGATTATATTTATTTATTTCATATTTACAGATATAGTTTGAACTTGAACTTCAAGTTCAATTTATTTGACATTTTATCTCCTCTTCGGAAAAGATTTTCACCTCCTGGACTGTAGACGTAATTTCATCATTAAAAAGGGACATTTAAACCTTTATCTGATAAATAATGTGGAAGATATCGTCGTTTTCAATATTGCAAAGTTTAAAACTGACAATTTCATCTCCAATCCTTTTTCAGCTATTTCTGTTTTGTCTACTTTTACCCTGTAACTATCCAAACTGCTTGTATGAACGGAGAGGAAACTTTTGTATATTTTTGTAATGAAACGCTTAACATAAACAGTTAAACGAAACATTTTCCTTTCAGCACGGAACAAGGGATAAACATCACAAATGTTCAATTTGCATCAGTTTTCAAGACTGGGTCGACTTTATACTGTCGCAGCGCCTTGGCCTTTGTAGAACTAAACCTGTAAATTTTAGAACTATTAAGCGGTTGGTTTAGTTTTAAAATATTTTTCTGGCAAGAACTAAATTATACGATTTGTACATTGATAATACTAATACCAAGCAAAGCTATAGCTAAGTGAAGCATCGACATATTTCAGACTTGAGGATGAAAACTGCAAGACAGCTCTCATTTGCAGGATCATCTTGTCAAAATATTAAATTAAATTTTTTATGAAAACATTAAATATCTGTGCTGTCTCATAATCTAATCCATTGAGCACCGAATGCTAAACATTGTTTACTGAGAGTATAAATTGCTGAGTTCTTGCACGAGTAATGCGTACTGCGTACTGAATAATGATTACTGAGCACTGAGCACTGCGTACTGAGTATTGAAATCCATGAGTACTGAGTACTACGTACTGCATACTGGATACTGAGTACTGAGAACTAAGTACTGCAGAGTGCAGAGTACTAATCACTGCATACTTAGTACTGAGTAACTGAGTACTGCATACTGGATACTGAGTACTGAGAACTAAGTACTGCAGAGTGCAGAGTACTAATCACTGCATACTTAGTACTGAGTAACTGAGTACTGCATACTGGATACTGAGTACTGTGAACTGAGTACTGAGTACTGAGTATTAAGGACTGAGTTATGAGAGTTCTGAGTGCTGAGTAAAAATTAAGTAATGAGTTCTGAGTACTGAATGTTGAGTACTAAATAAGATCTTATAGATACATGATAATCTAATAGATCTGAATACTGAATACTGAAAGTACTGCGCACAGATTACCTTTATTATACAAATGATGATGATGATTCATCATATAAAACTAAACCAGAGACATTCTCAATCATTTTGAAAAAAACACTTTGTGAGTCATGTTTACGCAGAATTCACAGAACACATAATTAGACCTTGAAGCATGAAACAGTTCATCACAATATATTCTTAGAAAAATTAGGAATATAACAGACATAATAATAACAAAAATAAGAGCAATAATAATATAATAATAATCATAATAATAATAATAATAATGATAACAATATATGTCCTTGAATAGTTCCAATATAATTTTTAGGTCACAACACAACGAACACAGGGATTTACTTTAAAACCAAGCGTCATATCAGGGGACAGTAGCTGTACATTCTCCCAGTTAAGGGAATCCCAGAAATAGGTTTAATCATGTCGAAATAGATTGTAAACCAAGCCTACTAGTACTAGAGGACAGGGATGGCAGGATAGGAAGTGATAGGTAAGCATATAAAAATACTTCACTAACTTCTAAAAAATATTTGGTTTAAAAATAAGTAAATAAGTTAGTAAAAGTATAAGTCTCTAATAAGTAAATAAGTTAGTAAAAGTAGAAGTCTCTAATAAGTAAATAAGTTAGTAAAAGTATAAGTCTCTAATAAAATCCGCAATAAAAGAAATGGTTTCAAGTTACCCCCCGCCTTGAAGCTAATTCCAGTTTATAGTTTGAAATTGATCCCTCAGATATAAATGCATTGTGATAAATATATAACCTAGTGGAGCTAGTTATAGAGCTAGGTATATCTGATACAAGAGCCTAGAAACTATGCGTAACATTAGAGGTGTACAGTGAGTCACAGGTTTCATCCAGGTCTATATTATCAATGTAAAATTCGAAACTTGGATAAACAAATTTATGATTTTTAACAAAACCAAAAATAGTGTAACTCGGGGAAAGGTTGGGATGAGATAAAAAAGAAAAGTATGAGTTTTGTCGAATTTGTGAACCATGAAGTTTTGAAAGCCCCAACCCCCGAGCTCAACCGCCAAACTTTAAATTTACAATTCTACCACTCTGACTAAACTAAAGGCTCAGTTTTACTAACGAGATCGAAGCAAACAGTCCTCTTGGATTGTTGGGAGTTTTTGAAGCTTGATTAGAATATATATATATTCATCATTGTTTAGCAAAATAACGAGTTATCAAGCTCGTTAATTAAAGGATTTGTGATTAGAAGACAAATAATAATATTGAACCAGGTGGGTAGATACTTTTTATACTTTTTATACTTTTTATACTTTTTATACTTTTTATACTTTTTATACTTTTTATACTTTTTATACTTTTTCATCTAAGGTGTGTGGGTTTACAGATATTTTTTAGTTAAATCAAATTGGGGATTTATTTAATATAAATCCTTTAAATACATAGTGGTGGATTTATTTAAAGTCTAAGATTCTGAAAGTTTAACAAATATTAAAATGGTTTTTGTGAACTTGTGAGTATTGATTTGTATTTGTGTTAAATGGAAGAAAAAACCCTATATATATATGTTAGTGTATTGTATATGTTTAATAAAAAAATATGTTTTTCTTTATTTATTGGTTGGGAGAACTAGGGTGGGGGAAAAAAAATTTCAAACAAATTCTTAACAATCAAAAAAAACTTAAGTTATTTCCTTTTTCGAAATTTCTAAAACGTAGTAATAAAAAACTTGAAATTTGATTTATTTTTCTACAGTTACATCTCATGATTTGTTCTTGAAATCCTGAATGTTTGGTTTAAATCAAGATTTAAATTTAAACTGAAAGAAAACGGTTAGAAGTATAAGACCCTTGAAATTCAGTTTAAACCCATAAACTGTCTAAAACTGGTCAAACCCTAGCTATAGCTCCATCCCTTCAAACTAGTACTTTGACCTCATTCAGGAAAAAATTTTACATTATAATTTGTCTTCAAACCCATTATTTTGTTTTTAATAAGTTATAATTTGATTTTTTTTCTAACTCTTTTTAAAATTTATTTACTTTTTTGTGAACGAAACAGTATTTATCTAGAGTTAACTTTCTTTATATGCATTGATTTTTATTAGTCATCCCCTATAGGCAGTAAAAAGATGAATGAAAATTGTCTTTGTTTTTTCGTTTGATAATTTATGTTTCTAATAATTTTTGAAATTTTGAACAGTTTGATATATCGCTGATATTTTCAACGTTTTAAAAGTTACAAATTAAATACCAAATTATTAGCGACATTTTTTTTAAGAATCTGCTTTAAATATTACGAGCATTTAGCCTAGATTTTGGGATGCTCTAGGTTAAAGGTCTAGATTTTGGGATGCTCTAGGTTAAAGGTCTAGATTTTGGGATGCTCTGGGTTAAAGGTCTAGATTTTGGGATGCTCTAGGTTAAAGGTCTAGATTTTGGGATGCTCTAGGATAAAGGTCTAGATTTTGGGATGCTCTGGGTTAAAGGTCTAGATTTTGGGATGCTCTAGGTTAAAGGTCTAGGGAGGTTTTTAATAAATAAAAACACTCGAAATTTGACAATATACGAAACTCAAAACTCAAAACGCAAAACTAAAAGCTTGAAACTTTTGCAAAAGAATGTGAGAGGCGCAACTAAGGGGGAAGGCAACCATCTAGAGCCCCCCCCCCCCTTCTAGATATAGAAAAAAGGGAAAGGTACTGACTATTTGCCACAAACTAAAATTTTCTAATCCCTGTATCTTTGCAATCTGGTGGTGTAAACCGTTGATGATTCGGACTTAGACTGTTTAATATAACAAAATTGGTATTTTGAAATATCAAAGGTCTATGACATCGGGTTGCAAAAATTATAGGGGTTAAAAAGTTATAGTTTGTGGCAAAACCTTTACAAAAAACATTCCACAAAAACCCCGTCCTTTCCCTCTAAAAATACCCAAGTTGCGCCTCTAGTTTTTGTATCTGTATTGTGTACAGTGAGAACCATAAAACTGTGGAAAAGAAAGACAACATTAAACCAATCTTACCATAATATGATGTTGTTATAAAAACACATATTTTTACCCCGTAGCTTAAAAATCAATGAGTCTGTGTACGTATACACAACTTCTGTATTTTCTGTTCACAGTTTAAAATCATAACTTGGGGTCAATAGTCGTCTTCCTCTTCCACAGTTTTATGGTTATTACTTTAGTATTACTATAGTATGGGTGTCTACGGTCCTGCAATAGTTGGGTTTATTCTCCTTCTATTGATCTTCTCAACCGTCCTGATTATACTTCTTTATATCATAGAATAGACAACATATACCTCCACCGCATTTACCAGCTATTAAATCAATAAATATATATATATATATATATATTTATCAGTCTATATACAGGGTGTTATAATAAATAATTCTTTGATTTCGTATAGTGATACCTACTGAGAAAGCTGTAATCTGTAAGAGTTTCGTCTGCTATGTTTCCATTTTGTTTGTTTATGTTTTGACTGCATACGGTTGTACTTAGTAAAACAAGAAAATTGCAGTTCAAAAACAGAGTAACTTGTACGTCTTCACTGTTCATCTTGCGGACTGCGGAGACATTATAGACACATCTTATAGCCATTTACTGTTTTCATAAAATAAACTCTAGCAGACATTATAATATTATGGCTTTTGAAATTAGGTTTACAAGGCTAATTCATAACAAAGACGATATCCAATTCGTCACTGAATTCCCATGTTTTTTGGGACACCCTGTATATGAATATATATATAAATAGATATATATTTATATATATTTAATCTAATGTTCAATCAAAAAAGCAGATAAACATTTATATATATATACATTGTATAGAATGGGTGTCTACGGTCCTGCAATAGTTGGGTTTAATCTCCTTCTGCTGATCTGCTCAACTGTCCTGATCTACCTGGGTAGCATGCTCATCACTTTCTACCTTTTACCAACACTAAGTATGCATTTTTTCATTTTATGGAAGTTTATAACACCTAATATTTCACGTTGTAGAGTGATGTATGAACTTAATCGACATGCTATTCAAATTTAAAATTTCACATCTTATATTTACAACAAGATCATAAAGTAACTTTAACGACATGCTTGAAAGCAAGTTTAGAAAAATTGAATATGACTATAAATGTTACATATTCATTAAAACTCTAAAAAAGATAATAATTTATCAGAATAGGTGGAGAGAGGGGGGGGGGCGGGGGTATAAACGTCTAGAGTATAATTTCGCAAAACCGAAAATTAAGCCAGTTTGAGATAGGGCTGAGAGACGCCCCCCCCCCCTCTCCATTTCACCTCCTCCATTTCAGAAAATATATTATAGTGCTTTAACAAATAAAATTTTTTGGAGAACTTAAGAATTGAAGAATTAATATAAATTCTGCAATACACTATTCTTTAATTCTTCTTCATGGATCTTTAATTTCTCTCCGTGTTAACTCGTTTGTTGATGATGTCTAGGTTTTGTTCACGGAGCTTTCGCCGCAGTTCCTTATTTAATAATAATAGCCGGAGGAGGAGGTCTTATCGGAGGTCTTTTAGGAGTAGGAGTAGGAGCTACTGCTTCAAGGTATGATTTAGAAGTTTGTTTGAACCTAAACAAAATCTTGTCAAGTTGTAAAAATGAAAATACATTTTTGGTAAAAAAAAACGATATAGGAATTGAGTTTCTATCACAAACTCTGATTTTCTAAATCCTATATCTTTGCATCTCAGTGTCGTAGACTTTATATTTCAAACTATGAATTCTATGAAAATTCTATGAAATGTAAGTTTGAAATATCAGGTTGCAAAGATTTAGAAGATATTGGAAAATTTGAGTTTGTGACAAAGACTAAATTCCTTTGTATTTACATTGATGAGTTTTTTCGAAAAAAAATCAAATAAAGATTACAAAATATATTGAAAACATTGAAAATAAAAATAAAGAAATTTAAAAAATAATTTAATGTAGAGATGTAATTTTAAGTGACTCTACATTAAAAGAGAGATTTTTCCAATACAACGGTACAACGGTACAACGGTACAACGGTACAACAGTACAACGGTACAACGGTACAACGATACCTTTATAAGCTTTGTCGGATTAAGAATGCATGCAATTACAACATCTTCTTTTTGAAAATTAAATATTAGCAAATTGCGGTTTCTCTATAAAGCATTTCTGCTTCAGAAACAATGGAGGAAGTTGTCATAATTAACTATTTTTGAGGTAGAAAAACTAGGATATCTTCCATGACCGTTTTTAAATGGATCTGTCACTTGAAATTACAATATCATTCCCTTTTATGGTTTAATATTTAGACCAGAGATGGAATTTAAAAAATTTGAGCCGCGGTTTAAATCTGCCAAAACCCGGTTTAAATTAAGCGCCGGCTTAAATCTTGAAACATTTGATACAATTTTAAGTGGAACCGCGGCTTAAATTTAAACCACCGCTCAAATTCTTTAAATTCGGCCACAGGATTTATTGTTCATGCTATTCTACTCACCCTGGTTTAATATTTAGACCAGGATTAATTGTTCATGCTATTCTACTCACCCTGGTTTTCATAACCATGCTCGCTTCCGTCTTTACAGCTTATGACCTCAGATCTAAACTGGAGAATAAAATTCTAGATAAGGTTAATATTTATAGATGTTTATTATGAGAATGATAATAATAATAAGATTGATAATAATAATAAGTGATAAATAATAATAATTATAATAATGACGATAATAATGGTAATAAAAATATTAATAAGAATTAATGATAATATTAATCAGGGGGCGACTGCCGATTTTTTAAGGGGGAAGGGGTGAGAATAATTGAATAATTGCGTGCGAAGCGCGCCGAAATTTGTTACCCCCCCCCCCCCGTCCCCTGGGAAAAAAATTGTATTAGTAATTTGGTAATAATATTTATGTCAAAATTGTGACAAGCTGGGGGTGGGAGGGAAATGTGTTATCAAATTTTAAAATTTTATATATTTTTATTAAAAATCTATTCTTGAAAATCAAAATCAAGCCGCTTCTGATAAAAATTACATAATTGATTGTATTTCTAAATTTAGATGTCTTATAATCTTCATGACTTTACCACCAACTACTGGAAATATCCAGCGGAACGAGAAAAGTAAGAATCTATATATATACATTGCTTGTCTGTGTCTCAGTTTGCTTATATCCAACAAACAATAAAACGACTGAACTGATCGGGCCCAAAATTTGTGTGCAACTCATATGACAGTAGTCAAAATAAAAATTTGCTTCAAAAAAAATTAATTTTCGTGAAATTTTTAAAGTTTCACAACTAAAGCAATAACTCTGAAAAGTTTTGTTGTTTTATGAACAATAGAAATAAAGCCACAATTAAAAGTTAAAATGTAAGCACCCGGGAAGCCTGTTTTTTAAATCTTAAAATCTTAGAATATTATTTTTTGTTTAGCTGGGACGAGTTGCAGAGAAATTATCAATGCTGTGGCTTGCAGCAAATGAACACAGGATACAAGGTACAGATAGATACAGTGTATCCCACTAAACATTACAGGATATAAGGTACAGATAGATACAGTGTATCCCACTAAACATTACAGGATAGAAGGTACAGATAGATACAGTGTATCACACTAAACATTACAGGATACAAGGTACAGATAGATACAGTGTATCCCACTAAACATTACGGAATACAAGGATAGAAGGTACAGATAGATACAGTGTATCCCACTAAACATTACAGGATACAAAGTACAGTTAGATACAGTGTATCCCACTAAACATTACAGGATACAAGGTACAGTTAGATACAGTGTATTCCACTAAATATTACAGGATACAAGGTACAGATAGATACAGTGTATTCCACTAAATATTACAGGATACAAGGTACAGATAGATACAGTGTATCCCACTAAACATTACAGGATACAAGGTCCTAGACTTGTAGAAACTTTTTATAAACTGTGATCAGCTCCATATATATCTAGGACTAAATGATCAGTATACTTTACTCCATGTATACTCTAGGACTATATGATCAGTATACTTTACTCCATATATACTGTAGGACATATGATCAGTTTACTTTACTAGATGTAAGTAGTGTAATTTGGGCCCTTTCAGCTAAAATAAAGGGCCCAAAATACACTACTGATGTATACTCCAGGACTATATGATCAGTTTACTCTACTCCATATATACTCTATGACTATATTATCAGTATACTTTACTCCATATATACTCTATGACTATATTATCAGTATACTTTACTCCATATATACTCAATGTATACTCTAGGACTATATAATCTAGACTCCATGTGTACTTTATGACTGTACGCTCTATACTCCATGTATGCTCTAGGACTATGACTATATACTCCATGTAGACTCTAGGACTATAAACTATATACTCAAGTATACTTTAGGACTGGCAGTCTGGAGCTGTCTCTGGTCATGTCCCTGCGTCCACCGTACCTGACTCCTGCTGCCTATATGAGACTACAGGGTGTGGGAAGGATATTGGAGGAAAACTTCATCCTTATCTAGAAATCAACACTCATGGATGTCTCGCTATTCTTGACGTATGTATCTTATTATATAAAAAAGATGTTTAATCAACATTGGGCTGTTTTATCGTTTATCTGAAAAACTATGGTTAAGATATTTTGTTTTTGATCGTCTTCTGCGTCTTCTGACCCCCCCCCCCCCCCCCTCCTGGCACTTTTAATGAGAAATAACCATCGAGGTAGTAACCATATCGTTGAATAGAAATTGCGTTAAATATTTAACAGTCTGATTCGGACCACATTTTCATCATTTTCATTTTGCAGTTTATGATGTTGCTTAAACTATTTTTTGAGATCTGAATATCCTAGGGTCGTATGACACGTGATATTGAACCTCTTCTGCTTGGTTATCTGATCAGTGGAACCCTGCTCGCCCTCCTTCAGATGGTTTGCATTGTCATGTCCTCCGCGTACTGTGCTGCACTCACACGCAGGTCAATATTTGATTTTGTAACTTATCAATCGATCTACTGGAAAGATTTCCCAACCTACGGGTTTTCTTACCACTACAACTAGAAAGGATTCTAAATTCCAATGGAATTGTAAAGTTTTAAGGCATGAAAGTTAACAGTTTTCATAAACCATTCGATCTATTAACAAATATAATTTTTTGTTAGAAACTCATTAGGTCGGGTTTTCACAGGTTGATTTACAAATTATTTCTTAAAAATAAAAATATTGTTTTTTATTTCAGGGTTCAGCGTGAGAAGGAAAGACTAATGATACTGAACCAAGGGTAGGTTTACAAATCAAAGATTATGTGTGTTTAATGTATATGTATCTTATGTTTTTCTGTAGCCCTTTACATGTACATTTTAGCACTGAAAAGCACTTCTTGTTAGCTTTGGTGTTAAAGAAGTTTTTGGCAACATTCTCATCGATTTTTGCTTTAAATCAAATCACTTTTATGTGTCCCAGACATGTTCCTTCTTGGTGTATATTATAACGTTCTTACAAGTGCGATCTCAATGTGCGTCCTAATTATTAGTGCATCCTCCTTAATGCATGATCAATGATCATTCGTGCGTCCGAATGTGGTCGTCCTCTTTTGCAACAAAAAATGTTTACTAATGTTTTCAGTTAATATGATTAATTGATTAATTATTGGTGAATTTCAGTGAAAAGCGAAGCTTGTATCATTTCACTGACTCCGGAGCTCCCAGCACCAGAGGAAGTAAATCAATGGTGGATGAAGACAGAATATCCTCAACTTCTTATAATAGAGCCGACTTCAAAGCTACATTATACACAGAACCATCAAATGAAACGGGAACATGTATTTAATCAAGAGAGAGTGTGCATGTTAATCGCTAATTTAATGCAATTGTATTTATAGATTAAATTCAGGGTGTCGCACTAAACATGGTAATTCAGCTCATCTTTGATCAACGCGGCTTTTGTTAGTGAACAAAATATAAGGATTAATGGTCTGATATTTTCATTTCCATTCCAATTTTGGAAAGCTCACTAGACATACGACCATATTTAGATATAACTCTTGGATGTTTGTCAAAAATTCCAAATCAAATTCGTTCTCAATGTTGTCTCTAATTCCCATGCTTAATGGGACATTGTACAATATATGATAAACATGTGCTCATATATTTGAAACCAAGAAATATATAAAGTTGTATGTTTATACCAAGCTTTTAAACAGCTTTGATTCACATACGAATGCAAACAAAGTCAAGCTGTCAATTAACAGATTCTTTCAATGTTTACTTGTTAACTTGTAATTTGAAAAAAAGCTTCTTAGAAATCAAAACATAAATAGAAAGTCGTATGCTTTGTTTGACTAGTTTTGAGTAAATTTTCTCAAGATTAATTTTTAATTCATTCCAAATCAATGCCGAGCCCCTTAAAAATAAATCCGCTAAAAAACGGACACGTCATAATGTACCAAACAGACAAATGACTTCAGTCACAGCCCTTAACTGTACGACAGATTGTACATAATTATTTTATAGTGAAATTAAAACAAACTGCAGTCTCTGTAAATATATGTATTACCTATGGATCTCGTTTTAATAAACCGTAAAATTTCTTATTAAATTAATATCTATAACCGCTGGAAACATTAGGTAATAAGATGTCGTCTTCATATTTCACAGTGTTAAGGGTTCAAATGTATTATGTTTCAAAATTCAGCTTTTAAAAATAAAAGTTGGTATTTTTAAACTAACCATGCAGTTACGTTTCCTACTAATAATAGGAACTCGTCATCATATTCTACAGTTGTATGGGTTCCACTGCATTATATTTCGATAATTTTCCTTGTTTTCTTTATAATAGGAACTCGTCATCATATTCTACAGTTGTATGGGTTCCACTGCATTATATTTCGATAATTTTCCTTGTTTTCTTAATAATAGGAACTCGTCATCATATTCTACAGTTGTATGGGTTCCATTGCATTATATTTCGATAATTTTGCTTGTTTTCTTTTTAACTGTTCCTTTAAAACTCACCAAATACAATGTGTCAGCTACTGAACATAGTTTCTTGAAAATAGGATGTCGTCTTATTAAGTTTTGTTTATATAAAGGGTGTCCCAATAAACGTGGGAATCAATTGCAGATTTCTATATCGTCTTTGTTCCAGGATTTCCAGTTACCATATCTTTCAAGATTCTATTTTATTAAATAACAACAAAAACTTTCAAAAGTTTAATATCTCCGTTAATCTTCAGTCCTTATTTTGACACATTCTTTGTCATTATTAATATTTTTGATTTTATTTAAAATTTGCGAGCTGAAAATCTAGGGTTTTTGAGTATTCTGGATCTATTTTGGCGTTAAAGCTTGAGTTATTGGATAAAAACAAACATAGAGACTCACATATCCAAGTCAAATCTCTGTAACATAGACACTTAAAACAGATTACATGTACCATGAGGGACTCAAATAAAAAGGAACTGTAGACGTAATTTCAAGTGATATCCTTTAAACCAATTAGCCTGAGCAAAAATAATGAAAAATATCCTAGTTTTCCTATTTAAAAATTTCTAATTTGTAATTGTTGTTTAGCTGTTAAAGTTCCTGCAGGATTTTATGAGGTAGAGACAAAGAACGTAATGAACAGAATTCAACACGTTTTCAGATCGAAAACGCCAATTATATTCCCCATTGTTGTGAATCGGTCTTCCACTCTTTAAATTGAGGGTCCCTTGATATTACGTTTTCAGTCGTATTAATACCATTTTAAATGTGAAAACTTAATTATCTCCGAACTTCCAAAATAGTAAATTAGTAAGACGACATTCACACTTAGGTTTTAATGTTTTAAATTTTCTTTATTAATTTCACTGTTAGGCAATATTACTATACATAATCATTGATTTTGTATTTGTTTTGTGTTAGGGTTGATGAGATTTTACATTTTCTATTCACTTCTTTTAGACCATATGATCACACTCTACTTAAAATCTTCAATTTCTTTCCTTGGATCATAGAATTCTGTAATTCTGCAAACTTCCGAGATCTTTTAATAGATTTGAATAGGGTTAAAACAGTTCAGATTTATGATACATTAAACAGTATTTTAACCTAGATATATAGGCATATTGGGTTTAGTAAGTTATGTTTCACATGTCATTCAAAATTCTTCTGGCAGTATTAACTCATATTAGGGATTTAATCCCAGTAGGGTAGGGATTCAATAGGTATTTAATCCCGGTTTGCTGCGGAGTAGAATGAGGATTTATTCCGCGTATAAATCTGCGAAGAAGGTTGAGGATTTATTCTATAGGTATACTTGAAACTTTGATCAGACTCCGGGTTTATTATAGAGGGATTAAGGATTTACTCCAGGTTGACGAATCACTCCGGATACACATTGGAGTAGGTTAGGGATTTACTCCAGGAATTCTTCAGAAAATGTTTAGGACAATTACTCTAGGCATGATTAAAAGCTGGAAACTACTCAAGGTATCTGCTCCCTCCATGAGACCCCTGCCTACTCCTGGAGAGAGTATTATTATCTGCCCGACTATATTTGCTCCGAAGAGTTCCTGCATCTGACGGAGCATGCTGCCGGGGTCGTTCCTCTCCCTCTCCTAGTCCATACTCACTCCCGTAATCAGATTCAGAGTTGTACGCTTTACTTGCGTATCTGAAAATACGCAATCAGTAAATACTATGAACTATATCATCTGGAGATATAGCAAGTTGTGTAATGAACATTGAGCGTAGTTTTTGTTGAATGGTATAATTTTTTTCATAAGATGCTTCAGTAATGAGAACGTTGTAAGATTACAGTGAGATCCCCAATTTGCTGTATTGTAGTTGAAAAATAATTCATTCAACTAATTTCAAACTGACCCTTTCCTTTTGCAATAAAAAACATTCCAAATTGAATTCGGGTCGCTCACATATTGTTTTATTTTTATATGATGTTTATACTTTGGAGGTAAATACTGCAGCTGCTAGAATATACAGCAGATGCTGAATTAGACTGGATTCTCCAATGTAAGCGATGAAAGTTTCTTTTTTACAATATTCTCACAACTCAAGCATCAGATAAAAAAAGATTGATCTCATTCCAAAATCAATTTGGTTCTAGCCTTCGCGATTTGCATAGAATTTTGTAATTTGAAATAAAATACTGGGTTAACAACACCTATTAATGGTGACCAAAAGCCTTTAAATGTTAAATATTAAATAAATTTTTTCCAATATTGATCAAGAATAAACAAGGATTATAATAGAAACTCTACACAATTAATAAGTGTACAGTCGTTGCTGAAATCTCATTCTTTGATTTATTCTTATTCATTTATTTTTTCATTTTAAAATTTTCAATAAAAAAGTTTTAATTTAGAAATGAGTGTTTACCCGTACTGTGACTCATACACGGAGTAATCATCATAAATACTTGGTTCCTTCTCAATAACCTCCGTCTTGGTACAGCTGCAGGTCATTGCACTGCACAGGAATATATTGATCAGCAGCATAATCCCGAAAAGAACCCCGAAAGCGATGCAGAGGTAGGTTAACCAGTTCGGGTTTACATCTCCGATACCACAGAGCCCGGCCCCGATAGCTCCGATAGATCCAGGTTCCGCCACAAATACAGAGGTAGAGGTGGTAACTGTGTCATCCGCCTTAATTTTAGAATAATTAATTAAAAGAGAAATTGTATTTTCGGTCAAACTATTTTTATGCCATATTTCGGAGCATTAACTTCAGTTTTATCTTGAGTCTATAATTTATATAGATTCTTAAAACTACAAATATTTTGCACTTTATTTCTTTTTTTAGTAATATTATTTAGATTTTAAACTTTGCCTTTTTACTAACAATTCTTTTTGTCTTCTTAAAACTGAAACTGTCGCAGATTTTTGGGAAGCAATTTTACAATTTTCGACCGAAAGTTTTGCAAAATGTTTGGGTCCGATCGGACCAGCCGTTTTGGCGTTATTTAGATTCAAGACAGACAGACAGGCAAATTAGTTTATATATAGATAGATTGTACCTGTGTTCTTGTGAAAGGATCGTCTGATGACTGAATCTCCTGACGGGTCAGCTCACAGCTGGGTCGGGGACATGAACCTAGAGTACCAGGGTCAAGGATAGAAATAGATAAAAACATATTTATAATCATCTCTTTGTATCTAGCTTTTGTATATTATTTTTAACAAAAAAATTATTAAAAAATTTATTTTGTCTTATACAATGAACCTTTTCCTCTTCTTTGAACTCAAAATTGGTTTTAAAATCGTAGTTTTTCTTTAACATTTATTCTATTTTGGATTTATTCATAACAAAAAAGGTAATTTTTAAAAATTTTTAAACTATAATAAACCTCTGCATATCTCGACGTCGCATTGGAAGTAGGTTCGGTTAGTGTGGGGCATCCTGGAAACATAATTATTTAAAAACTTTTAAAGGAATAGAAATTATGACGCTTCTGTTTTATTTATGAATTGATTTGGAAAATAATTAATTCATTAGTATATCCTTAAAATATGGACTCAGATCCTTTGTTTGGAATACATTTTATATAAAAAAAAATAAATAAACCTAGAAACATCTGGCTAGGCGGAGTTTTTAGGACAGATATCTGTCTCAGAATGAGTACTTGAGTACTTTGGCACTTTTAATTTGAAACATTGTTGTAACCCTTGCCAATTAACTGGATATTTCTTGCATAAAACTATAATATCCATAGCGCGGTGGAGTATATTTACCTGAACATAGAATATATATCTGCCTCTGCTGTGCTGGCGGAATCATCGTATGAAAAGTCTGAGATTAATTTCTGTGCTCTGCAACCCCTGAAACATTTTTTTATATTGTACTAGTGTCCTATACTCCACTGTACCTCATAAATTTCACTAGAAGGGAATGATTAATTTATAAATATACTATTACATTGTAAAAATTAGATATATATACTATACTAGCTTAAACGCCTATTTTAGTTTATTGCGATGGACCATGCCTTTTTACCACGCAGAACTTTAATTTATACTGGTGTCCTATACTATTTAATTTACCTCATGAATTTCACTAGAAGGGAATGGTTAATTTGGTTTACTGTCTCATTCTGCCTTATTTATGCATTATGTGTACTTACAACTTGCTCTAACTGTTTAAAGTCCGTTATATACTTGAAATGAAGCAGAGTCTACTGTGATTATGTATCTTAGGAAGTGTAATTTTCTGTAAAGTACAGTGTACTTTACTGCATTGTAATGTATTTAACAGTACTATGCTGTACAGTTTAGATATCTGTACTGTTATGTACTGTGTACTAATCTGACCTGTCGTCTACGAGTTGTACGAAAGTATCAGAATCATCAAATGCAAAACACTTCTTCACAAGAATTCCAAACTCCGGGTCAGGATTCAAAACCTAGAAAAAAATATATTTTTCAGTTGGCAAATTTCCCAGTGAGTTATTTATGAAAGAAACAATTTTTTCCCCGGGTTGCCAGCTTTATACCCTCAAAAAAATTCATTTTTTATATATAACAATATATATAGCTTTTTCAAATAAACGCTGTACTTACACCCTTACGTACATATTTATTGCGTACTAATCTATAACAGTGTACGGTTTTCTAATAGACCTGTACAGGATACAGAGTACTAATGTACTTGAACAATGTAGAATGTACTAATCCACCCGTACATTGTACAGTGCACTAATTCACCTGTACAGTTTACTAATAAACCTGTATAGTGTACAGTGTACTACCTGTACTTGAAGCTTGTACTGACTACCCTCTAAAACAGCGTTCAGCTTTTGTCTACCATCACTTATCTAAAAATTGGAATTTAAAAGATTTTAAAATATTTTGAAAAAAAAATCATTTTTAGTCTTTGGATTCCCTAAAATAATTTCAGCCAATTTGGTTCAGCCGTTTGGCCAGCTTTAGCTAACACATAAATACATATATATATTAGCGAAGAGCTTTATTTTTTAGATAATTTCCGCAGAATAGAATTTCATTATAAGAACCGATAACTTTCGGCATAACAGATAGAGCTAAGCTCGTTTCTTAATTAAAAAAGTTTGTTTTATGACAAAGTTCGGAAATAATTCCAACGAGAGCCCCAAAAATGTTTAACTACTACCAATGTAATTAGTAAAGCAGAAAGGATTATTGATTTAAAGGATTTAGTGACCTAAGCTCCTTTATTCAAAAGTTTTACTTTTATCACTTTAAGTGTTTTAGGTTAGCTATATCTTATTCAAAAGATCCCAACTGTCTTAAAATATAAGAATTGTTTTACCTTAAGATGAACGACACTAATTTCCTTTCTACTGTTCTGGAAACCAGCCTTACCACATGTCACAATATACAGTCTATCCTCTAAATAATAATATAGATAA
>NW_019396465.1:438296-443888 GCF_000591075.1 Eurytemora carolleeae | reverse complement strand
ATGATGATGATGATGATGATGATGATGATGATGATGATGATGATGATGATGATGATGATGATGATGATGATGATGAGGATGATGATAATGATGATGATGATAATGATGATGATGATTATGATTCAGGGAATGACCTGGAAAAGGGCCAGATCAACCTTAGCCCCGACCTTCTCTGCGGCTAAGATGAAGAAGATGTCGGGGATCATGGGGACAACCGTGGACACAATGATAGACATTCTCAGGAGTAAGGTAGCCATCTTGAAATAAGGGAGCCATCATAAAATAAAGTAGCAATCTTGGACGATAGAAATCATTTTGAAATTAGGTAGCCATTAAAATTAAGAAGCCATCTTGTAAAAATTAGCCATTTTGAAATGAAATAGCTCCATCTTAAAAGGTAGTCATCTTGAAAGTTCTAAGTTAAAAGGAATCTTATTATTAAGTACAGAATCTTACACACATTTTTTTCGGTCCTCTAGCTTTTGTAAAATCAAAAAAAAATTGACACCTTTCTTTAACATTTAATATTTTAAGGGAAAAGGAAATGAGTTTACCATAAACTCTGATTTGTATGAATTATGTCATATCAAATTATCTAAGTTTGATATATCAAAGTTTTAAACCATCAGTAAAGACTAAATTCCTTTGTATGATTTTAATTATAATTTAGATTGACGAAGCTGAAATCATCGATTTTAATGAAGTTTATCAGAGGCTAACTTTAGACACTATAGGTGATTTATTATAATTGATCCATTTAAACTGATCATCTCTTCAGATGAAGAACATGCAACAGTTCATGATTTTAATGGTATATAAAAATTGATGAAAATTACATTTATTTCAATTATTTTTAAAGAAAACAGTATGCAATAACAGAAAAGTCACAATTCAATGCTGTCAACTAAAAAATGTTTATCTGTGTTTCTTCATGTGGTTAAAAAACAATATTACTGTATTACTAGGTCAATGTGCTCTAGCAATGAATGTAAACTGTCAACGGGATCCAGAGGATCGTTTCCTGAAGATGGTCAGAGCAGCGCTGGATAGGTAGGAAAATTTAAGCATGATCAAAAAGATTATTTTATGATGATAATCAGAAAAGAGCTGGATAGGTAGAATTGTGTTAGTTAAATCCAGAGGATCTCTTTTTATAGATGGTGAGAGCAACGCTGGAATCTGAATTGGGAAAAAAATCATCAGGGTTTCCATTTTTTTCAGATCATTTTGGACCAGTCAAGGCCTTACGGTACCATTTCTGAAGCTGTTGAGAAATAAAAAACCGTTAAAACTTTTTGTCTTTAACTGCAGAACCTTTTTTAACCAAATCAAGAATGAATCTAACTCCTATAGATGCTATACAAAGCAATGTGTGACCTACTGGAAAAAGTTTACAGGACGAATACTCCGTTTGGGAATAATCATCGTCCCTTAAATAAATATTGTATTTCAGACAGATCGATACAACTGTGATCATATCATCTTGCTTTCCTGCTGTGGAGAAAATAATTGCTTGGATGTTCAGCAGGAACCAGTTTTTTCTACAAAAAATAATTATATGCTAAGAAAAATTAAAATTCTGAGGTACTTTTACAATTTATAGTATTTTTCTTTTTTTGTACTTTTATACATGCTTCGATAATATTATTTTACTATTCTAATCATTAAAACAGTCTGAATTAAAAATAGAAAATGTGTTTTTGAAAGAAAATGCGTGAATAGTCCAAACAAATATACAATGCATTGAAAACATTATTAAAAAAATGTTGTAATATTTTTTCATTTAATATTAAAAAGAACACAACCCATTGAACCCATGTCTTACTGTAAAATTAATTATTTTTTATGACTATTTAGTCTTTACTTTTACTTCTTATAGGTCCAATAAGTTTATTATATATTTTTATATATTATATTCTTATGAAACATAAAAGAGAGGCCCTGCAGATAATCACCTAACATGAACTAATTAATAAAAAATTGGGAACTATTAAAAGAAAATTAGGCATGTTTATAATATTTATTTAGTACGCAAGTTTAAGGTTTTCTACCAACTATAATAATTGTAATGTCAGAGAAAAAGGAAGAAAACTTAATATAAATCTAGCATGTCGACTGTTGAGAGTTCTGTAAATCTCGATTTATCAATTTTTTTCTGATTTTATGACATTTTAGACAATATATTTGAAAATAAAAATTGGTCTGCTTTAGTTTTGATAGTTTTGATAAAAAAAGAACTGTATGATTGAAAAATTCCAAAATTGTTGCCTTATATCTGTCTAAATTATCAAGTGTAATATCTTCTCCCACATACTTATACAGTGTACAGTAGTACTGCACACCCACCACAGTGCAGTGTACACACGTTAGTACTGCACCCCACCACAGTGCATTTTACACCATTTTAGTATTGAACCCCATGCCACAGTGCAGTGTACAAACTTTAGTACTGCACCCCACCACAGTGCAGTATACACACTTTAGTACTGCACCCCACCACAGTGCAGTATACACACTTTAATACTGAACACCCACCACTGTACAGTGCACACACTTTAGTACTGCAACCCTTCACGGTACAGTGCACACACTTTATTACTGCAACCCTTCAAGGTACAGTGCACACACTTTAGTGCTGCAACCCTTCACGATACAGTACACACACTTTAGTACTGCAACCCTTTACGGTACTGTGCACACACTTTAGTACTGCAACCCTTCACGGTACTGTGCACACACTTCAGAACTGCAACCCTTTCACGGTACTGTGCACACACTTCAGTACTGCAACCCTTCACGGTACAGTGCACACACTTTAGCACTGCAAACCCACCACAGTGCAGTGTAAAAATAAACCTTTCAATGACTATTGTGCATCAGTATTTACTTTGCATAATCTTACAAAAACAGCTGATTCAAACTGCGGTTTTATACCCTCCGATGGACATTTTCTTTTTCTGAACTATCTTCATGCTTAAATATTATTTACAATTTGTGGTTGGGGACAAGGGCAATTTAATAACAGACTGTCAACTCACGGCAAGAATTAGAAAAATAATATTGATAATAACTACATTTAACATAATTATAATTGTGACATATTGAAGAATTATAGAATAACTTTGTAAGGCAAGGTATACTTATACACATCGTTCCTTTTCAAATCAGCTTAAAAAAAGATAGAAATATATTCAAAAATACCTTTTTAAATGAAAATAGAGACAAATATCAATTTGTTCTTGGGATTGTCATATTTTTAAGAGTTTTAGGTCGTCTTCATTTAAACGTAACCTTGCTTATATATATATATATATCTACTGTTTCGCTACTTAGCGAATTCCCTAAAGACCTAATGAAATCTATAAGTACCGAGTGGTATTTCTCTGGATAGGATTGTAAGGCTTCCTTCTCTCAACGCTCTCCATAACAAAAGGATGATAATAAGGTTCCGAACGTTTATTTCTCTAAGCCTTCAATCTAAATAATCTTTTATAAGCCAACAGAAAAAGCATTGAGTGATAAATCATACAAATACAGCAATAAATCCACTCAGGCATTAAAAAACTGTGGCAAGGAACCCATACATTACATCATACAATATCAACCATAACCGAACATAAATAAACAATATTCATATAAATATAATCATAATTACCGCAGTGGTCCTAGAATTTTCACACGGTTTTAATAATCGACGAACATTACATGAAATACAATTATATACTGAAGTAGAATCTGCTCGCTCCTACGCAGAAAACTTGCGCATGCGTAGTCGGACTGTAAACAGCTTCTAAAACTAGTTCTTTACAATACGTTCTGTACAGATCCTCAGGGAGAACTCAGAGACTCGCAGGGGTATCACATAGACTTTATGAACGCAGCGTAGCTCGCGTAACATCTACTAAAAAGTTCAGCAAAGATAAAAAAGTTCTTTATCTGAACTTAGAACTTTCATGAAAACTGATTTTTTTTGAAAAGCTTTTTGCATTAAACAGAAAACTGGTTAAACTGCAGGCGAGGAAGAAAAAGAACTAATCAAGTTATAATAGAAAAATGCAGGTATCTATATACTAGTTACCAACATAAAGCAAAATGTCTTTGTTTTACTTAGCTAGCTGCAAATACTAACAAATTGAAATTATAAAATTCTAAAAGACAATTTCTGTAATAAAAAGACGTTTATATTAGTGATAGAACTGTAGTTTTATGATTAAAATTTTAATTAACAACCAATTAAAATGTTTACCTGCAACATTTTTTTTGGACTTTTACTTTAGAGAAGTGCTGAAGGCCCGACGTGCTAATCCGCCAAATCCGCCGCCAGTTGATGCGCTTCAGCTGTGTATGGATGCCGCGGGAACAGATGGAAAACTGAGTGAAGACGAGATTGTAGCACATGAGTTTATATTTATACTTGCAGGGTAGGTTTCGGGGTTAAAATCATAAAAAAAAATCGGTTTAGTCTTAGAGGTTGAGGTGTTTACTTTTTGGACCTATATTACTGTTCAAGTTCGATCTGTTAGTTTTTGGTAAGAAAATATACAACCGAATTTTGTATCATAAAATTATTTTCATTCAGGTATGAAACGACTGCAGCAGCCCTTAACTTCACCACCTACCTTCTTGCTAAACACCCAGAGATACAGGCCATTAATTAATAATTAGTCAGATCTTAAAGATTCAGATGAACCTTTGCCGTTAACGGGGTTGGAATTTGTATCCCAAAAACTGGAACTCACTTAGCAATGGTCTGCCCATATATCACTACAATACTTACATACTTAGATTCGTAAACACTGCACATTTCATTGGAATATAACACCCCACCCATTCAAATTAGGGTTTGTCCCACACAGTTCTCCCGCTTTAGTGATTGTAAGTTGGTATTACAGGCCAAACTAGAACCGCAAAGGTTGGCCCGGATATGCAAATGTACACCGGTTCTGCGTGGTCTAGATCTATTCATTTATTCACAAAAACCCGTACTAAGCTTGTAAATAGAATTTTTATATTGCTAGATCTGTTTATTAATTAATCAATCTCCAGAGCAAGCTTCAGCAGGAAATAGATAGAAAATTCAAAAAGGATATAAAGTAGGTCAATTTTATTAATACAACTTTGGAGATAAGAAATTCAGAAAGTATATGAAGTAGGTCAACTTTATTAATACAACCTTAGATAGAAATTTCAAAACGGATATAAAGTAGGTCAATTTTATTATTACAACTTTAGATAAGAAATTCAGTAAGTACATGAAGTATAGGTCAACAGTATTAATACAACCTCAGATAGAATACATGACGTATAGGTCAACTTTATTAATACAACCTTAGCTCGTAAATTCAGCAAGGATATCAAGTATGGTCAACTTTATTAATAAAATTCCTTGGATAGAACATTCTTTATACAGATACTTAATAGAGGAAATTCAGCAAGGATATGCAGAAGTTTAACTTTATTATTTATACAACCTTAGATTGTAAATTTACCCTGGATAGGAATTGAACAGTGGCGGATATAAGGGGGGTTATTGGGGTTATTTACCCCCCCCCCTAGAATCCTGGGGGTAAATACCCCCCCCTAGAATCCTGG